>NC_056429.1:40332793-40590293 GCF_018296145.1 Oncorhynchus tshawytscha | reverse complement strand
AAAAACATTTGTCAAATACAAGGCTTGAATTCGCCCAGTGAGAAGCTCCACTTTCCCTAGCTGGAACAAGACCCCTTTACTTCTGAGGGGTGAAAAACAAGTATAGCCCTTCTCATAAACAAGTCTGTATGTTCAAACGGAGCGGCGGCTCCAACGTTCAATTTTTTTTTGCATTGGCCATGATCAGAAAGCACTGTTTGGCCCAACAATGGCAACATTGATTTTAGCCACGATGAGAACTTGGGTTGAGTTGTGAAAACTGGACAATGAAGGAAATGCTGATTTTTGCCATTCCCATGAGGGGAAGGGGGGAGGTGCATCATCCCTCCCCTGACAGTAGCCAGTAGCCTCCCAAACCCCTGACTTCTGACCTTTGATCTCAGCCTTGATTCAATCATCTCTAGTCATCTCCTGACAGTCATCTCCAATCCTCTCTCCCAGGACATTCATGCATGCAGATTTTTCCATGCCATGACAGGCCCCCCTCCCAACCCAAAACACTCACTTCCTGTCCCTCTGTTGTCTTGTCTGACTACGCCGCCACAATCAGTGCTGATATAATTTGCACTGTTGTCTCGGCTACAATCGTACCCTTGTTTACCGCACAGCATTTACAGCCAGACTCAGAGCCGGTGTTTGGGGGAAACTGATGCTACATTGATGTCCGGTTGCCATGGGGCTGGGTTGCCGCAGCATAAAGTCATGACCTTCCTGTTTAGCAGCATAGTAACTTATTGAGTTAATACAAATTACCCTGATGCTCTATCTACCCAATTTAGCTGCTGCTTAGTGGGCAGGGGTCAAACTAGCCCTTTCATGGGAAAGCTTTTAAAGTCACTGCTAGCTGCTACCACCGTGAGACTTAGCACTGTGTAGGACCCATGGAGGGGGAGGGAATGTGTGTGTGTGTGTGTGTGTGTGTGGGGGGGGTTCTGTAGGACAATGGCCCCCTCAGAAGGAGCCTGACTCTTGGGGGTAACTTCAAAAGAGCCCCTGGTGTCAAAGTGCTTTGGTGGCTAGAACTTTCCTCTGGATATAAATGTTTTATTAGAGGAAACACCTCCACATCTAAGTGAATCTGAACAAACCAATGATGGTCATTTTGTAAGTCCAAACATGAATATTCAATTATATTCGAAATGAATGTGTTTTCAGGTGGTGTACAGTGTAATACCCCTCAAAATGGTTTTCTTCAATTTCAAATAAAATTCTTAAAATATGTCCCACATCTTGAGAAAATATATGACAAAGTGCAGTTGTGTATTAATTGTATAAACATTATTTTATTGGCAACCTTAAAGACGTCAAGCCATTTTTGACACTTAGAAATGTCCTTGTTTTTGAAAGAAAAACACATTTTTTGTCCATTAAAATAACATCAAGTTGATCAGAAATACAGTGTAGACATCGTTAATGTTGTAAATGACTATTGTAGCTGGTACCAGCAGAATTTTAATGGAATATCTACTACATAGGCGTACAGAGGCCCCATTATCAGCAACCTTCACTCCTGTGTTCCAATGGCACGTTGTGTTAGCTAATCCAAGTTTATCATTTTAAAAGGCTAATTGATCATTAGAAAACCCTTTTGCAATTATGTTAGCACAGCTGAAAACTCTTGTTCTAATTAAAGAAGCAATAAAACTGTCCTTCTTTAGATTACTTGAGTATCTGGAGCATCAGCATTTGTGGGTTCAATTACAGGCTCAAAATGGCAAGAAACAAAGCACTTTCTTCTGAAACTCGTCAGTCTATTCTTGTTCTGAGAAATGAAGGCTATTCCATGCGAGAAGTTGCCAAGAAACTGAAGATCTCATACAACGCTGTGTACTACTCCCTTCACAGAACAGCACAAACGGACTCTAACCAGAAAAGAAAGGAGTGGGAGGCCCTGGTGCACAACTGAGCAAGAGGACAAGTACATTAGAGTGTCTAGCTTAAGAAACAGATGCCTCACAAGTCCTCAACTGGCAGCTTCATTAAATAGCACCTGCAAAACACCAGTCTCTTCACTGTTAACGTTGAGACTGGTGTTTTGTGGGTACTATTTAATGAAGCTGCCATGAATATTGAGAATGTGTATACTGTACAGTACCTGTAATACTGGGAACACTGATATACACACATAGATAAACTCACAAATACAGTATACACATATGAAAACACATACATCAACACATGCAACTACACATCTGTTTAAAAACTTCTCTAAATTTGAAGGTGGGATCGTGCTCCAACATAAAAGTTAATCCAAGGCCATACTAATGGTACAAATACACAGAATCTATTAATATAAAAAATATAAAAACTTAATCACTCGCCACATGTTCACAGCCCAGACAAGACATACAATATTCAGAATCACATCGTCAGACAAATGTAATGATTTACTAATGCTATCCATAATTTATTGCTAATCACTCTTATTGCCAGCAAGCCCCTGGTTGGTTCTCTCTCCGAGAGAGTCTCCTCTAGTGTTGTCCCAGGCAGTAAGATAGATGTGTGAGATCCCCTATGAGAGCCAGATGGTATGTTCCCCAACAATAAGGTTTGGGCTTCCTTTGGAAAATCATAATCTTCCTGTATGACACTAACGCATCATCATTCTCAACCCTTGATGAAATCAAATCCCAAATAATGCTTTCACAAATATTATACTTCCTTTCACTCTTAAGTAATATCATTTATCTTACTTGATTTCATACTCCTGTCTCGATGAAACGCTCTTGCAATAAATGCCCCAAATTCTCAGTTTAAATTTAAATATATATTGTTGACTGTCAACAATAGCTTCCATCTCTTACAACATCAAGACTACTATATCTGATACACAAAGGAAAAAGTTAGGTAACAAACTAGTCAGCATTTAACTCTTTGTATGCAGAGGAGAAACAACCAATCGTTCCTAATCGGTTTCTTTGCGCAAGTGTGGTATATACAGTTGAAGTCGGAAGTTTACATACACTTAGGTTGGAGTCATTAAAACTCATTTTTCAACCACTCCACAAATTTCGTGTTTACAAACTTTCCAAACTGTTTAAAGGCACTGTCAACTTAGTGTATCTAAACTTCTGACCCACTGGAATTGTGATACAGTGAATTATAAATGAAATAATCTGTCTGTAAACAATTGTTGGGAAAAATGACTTGTGTCATGCACAAAGTAGATATCCTAACCGACTTGCCAAAACTATAGTTTGTTAATTAACAAGACATTTTTGAAGTGGTTGAAAAACGGGTTTTAATGACTCCAACCTCAGTTGGTTAAGTATGTCAACTTCCTACTTCAACTGTAAGTAGGGGTTAAAGTGACAAGGTATCGGGATAGATAATGAACAGTAACAGCAGCGTATGGGATGAGTGAAAAGAGATTAGTGCAAAAAGGGTCAATACAGACATTCTGGGTAGCTTATGAACTAATTATTTAGCATACTTATAGCTCAGGGGTAGAAGTTTTTCAGGGTCCTGTTGGTTCCAGAATATAACCGTCGGTACAGCTTGCCTTACGGTAGCAGCGAGAACAGTCTATGACTTGTGTGGGTGGAGTCTTTGAAAATTTTGACCCTGGGTTCAGGGTGTCTGGGTTGATGGTATTGATGTGAGCCATGACCAGCCTTTGACGGCTACAGATGTGAGTGCTACAGGGTGATAGTAATTTAAAAAGGTTACCTTGGAATTCTTGGGCACAGGGACTATGGTGGTCTGCTTAAAACATGTTGGTATTACAGACTGGGTCAGGGAGAGGTTGAAAAATTCAGTGAAGACAATTGCCAGCTGATTAGCACATGCTCTCAGTATGCGTCCAGGTAATCCGTCTGGCCCTGCGGTCTTATGAATGTTAACCTGTTTAAAGGTCTTACTCACATCGGCTATGGAGAGCATGATCACACGGTCATCTGGAATAGCTGGTGCTCTCATGCATAGTTCAGGGTTGCTAGCCTCGAAGCGTACATATAAGGTATTTAGCTCACATTGGTAGTCTTGCGTCACTGGACAGCTCACGGCTGGGTTTCCCTTTGTAATCCATGAAAGTTTGCAAGCTCTGCCACATCTGGCTAGTGTCAGAACCAGTGTAGTAGGATTCGATCTTGGTCCTCTATTGACACTTCGCCTGTTTGATTGTTCATCGGAGGGCATAGCGTGATTTCTCATAAGCTTTCGGATTAGAGTCCAGCTCATTAAAAGCGGCAGCTCTAGCCTATAGCTCAGTGTGGATGTTGCTTGCAATTCGTGGCTTCTGGTTGAGATATGTACGTACGGTCAGGAGGATAGAGTTATGGTCAGATTTGCCAAATGGAGGGCGAGGGAGAGCTTTGTATGCGTCTGTGTGTGTGGAGCACTACCGATCGCCTTTAAACGTTGTTTAATTGATAACGGCGAGGGAGTGTTGAACTTTAAATAGACATTCTAATTATCGGCTTTAAGAAGCAGGGGCTTTTTGGGAAATGTTATGGCATTTGGAAAAGGATTAATGGCTGAGCGAGGCGCCCGCCACACTGCAGCTAAATTACATTAAAGAGATAGGGAGATGAGTGGTGGGGATGAAGGCAGGGAGCAAACCCACTAGTCACTGGAGCCAGGCCAGCCAGGGAGCCCACAGCCCAGGGCACATTGTGGGGTGATAACGGGGGGAGGTGGGGGATAAAATTACCCAACCATAGGCGTACGGAGGGATGTAAGAGATGGACAGATACCTGTGATAAAACCCTGCTGATGAAATGTAGCTGTGATACAGAAACCTCCACTAAAGACATTTTCTTTACATTACAAGTAGAGGAGAGTGGGGTAAGTTGAGCCAAAGGGGTTAGTTGAGCCACCCTTGTTTCTAGAAAAACATACACAAAATTTAGAATTTGACCAAATATTTAGGAAGAGGTCATCATATGTCATGGAGTCTGTGAAGGAAGAAATCACATGGAACAAGTGGTAAGCAGGTGAAATCCAATTAATTTATTGTGTTAGAGGTTTCATGATGATTCTATCTAAGTAAACCTAGCATGAAAGTACATCCTTGTATCTGTGTGGTCTAATATAGTCAAGTTTTTGCCTTGGGGTAAGTTGAGCCAATGGCAAGTTGAGAAAATGTGGTTTCTTCCCAAGCATAATGCAAAGCATTATCGCTGGGATATGAGGTAACAACATGGCCTGACCTATGTTGAAAGTACTTTCAAAGTTTTTGAAATGTGTTAAGTCTGTGTTCAAATATGCTGAAATTATTAAAAGAAAAAGAGCAATTGTGATTGTGTTGAATTGTGTTCGGGGAATAAAGATAGACATGGTTTTAAAAAAGGTGGTGGTAATATTTCATTCAGTACAGACATTTGTAGGCGGTTTAACTTAACCTGACCATTTTCTTTGGACAAGCTATGTTTTCAAAACAGTATATATCCTGAAATACATGTATTGATACATGATATCTTTGTTGGAAAAAATACAATATTTTCCTTGACGGAGTGATTCTGACTGTAAAAAGTGGCTCAACTTACCCCACTCTCCCCTACACAAGACTCAGCGAGTGGCAATCTGTAGTAGTCCATCCATAGCTGCCTAGCATGAGCTGCCTAGCCACTCCTAATGAAGTCCTAATAGGGGTCTTAAGCCCAATAGGCATGTCTAATTAATCAAAACCCTATCTCAGAGGTCCCCAGTCGTCACGCTGGGTGTTCCAGACGGTGTCCCCTGGCCCCTGCAGGCAGCCCTTCTGGTTCCCGCTGGATCATGTGGCTCACCCAGCAGCCCCTCCAGTCCTGATCAGGGGGCCCCTGGGAGCTCCAGCCTGGTGGCCTGATGGGTCACAAGTTAAGGCAGACTGGAGGAGGTGAGTTACACATTGGCCCAAGGGTGTGTTACACGCTGCAGGCTGGCAGGGCTCAGGCGGGGTGGGGTGTAACGGAGAGAGAGGGGGTAATGGAGAGAGAGAAAGGACAGGGGGCTAAATTAAGCCCTCATCACCTCGGGGAGGATGAACACTGAGATTACTGTTTTACTATCTGGGTCTCTACCCTCAGGACAGGATGTTTCACAACCACGTCAGGCCCTGTGGAGAATGAATCCATTACCTGGGGCTCTGCAGAGAATGAATGAGAGGATGAGAGGAGGTTAGGCCCTGTGTATAAGCTATAGCCTGAGGCTGTGAGGGTGAAAGGAGGAGAGGATGGACCTGGGGAGGGTAGAGACGAGGCTGTCACACAGAGAAGAGATCAGTCATCAGTAATTCAGTCAGGATTGCCGGAGGTCTATTAATCTATGACCGTCATGAAGGAACTAAATGAGAGGAGACTTGGTTAAAGTAGGTGTGTGTGGCTGGGGGTGTGGGTTGAGGTGTGTGTAGGAGAGAAAAAGACAGAGAGAGAGTGAGTGAGACATGCGATACTTGGACAGAGAGAAACAGGGAGCAACAGATAGACAGACACACAGACAGAGTCACATCATGAGAGATGTGAATGGCGCCAGAGGAGATGACTGCCGTTTTACCGGCTCCTAACCAATTGTGCTATTGTGTGTAGTTTTTTTCGCAATTCTTTGTAACTTATTTTGCACATACTGTTTCTGCCACCATCTCTTATGACTGAAAAGAGCTTCTGGATATCAGGACAGCAGTTACTCACCTGGACGAGGATTTCATTCTTCAACGAGTCTGACACAAAGGATTTACTTCAGACACCGGACAAGGCCCAAATCCCCGTCATTCGCATGAAGAAGAGACGTATATATTGGGGACGTAGGTCGGGGTGACTTGTAAGGATCCGACGGCAGGTGTGTAATCCGCCTCTACCATCTGTCCTATGAGCCAACGCGCAATCATTGGATAATAAACTGGATGAGCTCCGATCAAGACTACGCTTGAAAACTATTACAGACTACAAAGGGAAGCACATCCACACGCTGTCCAGTAAAACGAGCCTACCAGAGGAGCTAAATTACTTCTATGCTCGCTTCGAGGCAAGCAACACAGAAGCATGCATGAGAGCACCAGCTGTTCCGGAATACTGTGTGATCATGTTCTCCGTAGCCAACCTTTAAACAGGTAAACATTCACAAGGCAACAGGGCCAGACGGATTACCAGGACGTATACTCCGAACATGTGCTAACCAACTGGAAAGTATCTTTACTGACATTTTCAACCAGTCCCTGGCCGAGTCTGTAATACCAACATGTTTCAAGCAGACCACCATAGTCCCTGTGCCCAATAACACCAAGGTAACATGCCTAAATGACCACAAACCCTTAAGCACTCACATCTGTAGCCATGAAGTGCTTTGAAAGGCTGGTCATGGCTCACATCAATACCATCATCCCAGAAACCTTAGACCCACTCCAATTTGCATACCTCCCCAACAGATCCACAGATGATGCAATCTCTATTGCACTCCACACTTTCCCACCTGGACAATAGGAACATCTACTTGAGAATGCTATTCATTGACTGCAGCTCAGTGTTCAACACCATAGTACCCTCAAAGCTCATCACTAAGCTAAGGACCCAGGGACTAAACACCTCCTTCTGCAACTGGATCCTGGACTTCCTGACTTCCTGAGGGTAGGTAACAACACGTCTGCCACACTGATCTTCAACAGGGGGAGGCCCTCAGGGGTGCGTGCTCAGTCCCCTCCTGCAATCCCTGTTAACCCATGACTGCATGGCCAAGCATGACTCCAACACCGTCATTAAGTTTGCCGACGACACAACATTGGTAGGCCTGATCACAGACATCGATGAGACAGCCTATAGGGAGGAGGTCAGAGACCTGGCAGTGTGGTGCCAGGATAATAACCTCTCCCTCAACATGATCAAGACATAGGATTTGATCGTGGACTACAGCAAAAAGGAGGGCAGAGCAATCCCCCATTCTCATCGATGGGGCTGTGGTAGAGCAGGTTGAGAGCTTCAAGTTCCTTGGTGTTCACATCACCAACAAACTATCATGGTCCAAACAAACCAAGACAGTTGTGAAGAGGGCACGACAACGCTTATTCCCCCTCAAGAGACTGAAAAGATTCGGCATGGGTCCTCAGATCCTCAAAAAGTTCTCCAGCTGCACTATCGAGAGCATCACCGCCTGGTATGGCAACTGCTCGGCCTCAGACCGCAAGGCACTACAGAGGGTAGTGTGTACGGCTCAGTATATAACTGGAGCCAAGCTTCCTGCAATCCAGGACCTCTATACCAGGCGGTGTCAGAGGAAAGACTCCAGCCACCCTAGTCATAGACTGTTCTCTCCGCTACCGCACACCAAGCAGTACCAGAGCGCAAAGTCTAGGTCCAAGAGGCTTTTTAAAAGCTTCTTCCCCCAAGCCATAAGACTCCTGCACAGCTAATCAAATGGCTACACAGATGATTTGCATTGACTCCCTCTCCTTTTTACACTGCTGCTTCTCTCCCTTTATTATCTATGCATAGTCACTTTACCTCTACCTGCATGAGCTGTACATGTTATCTTAATTACCTCCACTAACCTGTGCCCCCGCACATTGACTCTGTATCGTTACCCCCCTGTATAGAGCCTCGCTACTGTTATTTTATTGTTGCTCTTTTTCACATTTAGATTTCTTTTTACACTTCAGTTTATTTTAGTAAACACTTTCTTAACACTTATTTTTCTTAAAACTGCATTGTCGGTTAAGGGCGTGTAAGTGAGCGTTTCACCTGTTGTATTCGGCGCACGTGACAAATACAATTTGATTTGATTTGACATACAGTATCTGTGCCTTATTGACCCTACTGTGTGTCAAGTCTCTCAGCTGAGTGGCTGTCTGTCCATCTGTCTGTCTTTCATTAGGGCTGCTGTTGGGAGTCTGACTGACGACTGACTCACATTGTCATTTAAAACTGCTGCCTGTGCAGCACTGAGCGAGCATGTTTATCGCTCCGCTTCACCACACGTAAACAAAAGCCAGAGTTGTGCTTGTTCACAATGGCTCTTTAATTCACCCCAGTCCTGCCAGGGAACAGACACACGTTAGCTGCATGTTCTCCCCAGCTAATTGCAATACCGGGATAAACATTATTCTCCTCTTTTACGTTTCTCCGTTATATGTCGGCTCCAACCAAAGCACCGCCAGGCCGTGTGAACTGGCTGTCGTGCCTGGTGGTGAAACATAAATCAATTATTTATGCCTATGAAGCTTCAAAATATTTATCCAACTATATTGCATCCGGGATGGCAGGCCTGGCAGAAAACAAACACAAGTTTGTATCAAAGCCGAGCGTGTCTAAACAGTGGGTCTGGAAACGCTCTCTCTCTCTGTCTGTCTCTCTCTGTCTGTCTGTCTGTCTGTCTGTCTGTCTGTCTGTCTGTCTGTCTGTCTGTCTGTCTGTCTGTCTGTCTGTCTGTCTGTCTGTCTGTCTGTCTGTCTGTCTGTCTGTCTGTCTGTCTGTCTGTCTGTCTGTCTGTCTGTCTGTCTGTCTGTCTGTCTGTCTGTCTGTCTGTCTGTCTGTCTGTCTGTCTGTCTGTCTGTCTGTCTGTCTGTCTGTCTGTCTGTCTGTCTGTCTGTCTGTCTGTCTGACCACCACAGGAGGTGCTGAAAGGAGGTTGGGAAAAAAGAGGGCTGTCATTGATTGCAGGCACACATCAAACAGGGAAGACGTTGGATAATCCCTTACAGACCCACCAGGCCCTGTACTGTCATGAAGAGCTAGCTAAGAGGCTTCCTACAGCAGAAGAGCTGGATCTGCTGAAGAGATCGACAGTGAGGATGCTGATGGCTCAGGAATCATAGTCGCTATCTTGTTAAACTGAGAGATTATAAGGCGTGATACACTGAGAGATCAAGGAGATCAACACACACACACACACACACACACACAAAGCACAACTGCAGGTAAGCATTTCGTTGGAAAGTGTATTCCATGTGTATCCCATTCATAGGACTAAGAAAACTTGAAACACATACACTCCCACTCCCACACTCAGGGCCTAAGGACCTGTTAATATACATGTCACCCACACTCCTGAGAGAGAGAGAGTGTGTGTGTGTGTGTGTGTGTGTGTGTGTGTGTGTGTGTGTGGAGGGAGAGGAGGGTAATGTTATTGTACTGTCTTGTACCCTTCAAGTGAGCATGTGGGATAGACGATAAGTAAACAGACAACAGAGAGAGTCTATGGGGAGGAGTGTTGTTGTCTTGATAATGAGCTTCCTCTAGTCTCCTCCAGTCTGTCTCACTAATCCAGGCTAACACTGGGGATCAAACCCACGCAGACTCCCCTGTCCCCATACACACCGACACACCGACACACACACACACACACACATACACTCATATTGAAGCAGACACACATACTGACAGACACACATCCACACAAAGATTGCAGGTCTGTATAATTGTAAAATGATTGATACAGTTTTTGATACAAAATAGGGTTTGACGAGTCTATTTTTCAGAGGGTTTCTATATCAACAATGTTGCATTTAAGAAACAACATTTGTAGAAAACTTTCAATTTCAGCGATTGTTTGCTTGTGTGTTCGTGGAAAAAAAATCAATTTAAACACCACTTAAGCTGTTTGTTCCATTCCAAATTATGATTAAGGAGCTGAAACTTAATTTATCATATTGCATCAACATTGCATCCCCACAGGATAAGATACCTGTATCAGCATGATATCTACAGTAAACTACAGTTATTCAAATGTTCACACAGTTATTCAAATGTTCACACTTGTCCCTGTGTATGCACATTGGCCGGAGTGTGTGTGTATGTGTGTGTGTGTGTCCCTGACCCTGTTAGTGTGTGTGGGTGTATGTCTGTCAGTGTACCTACCTCCTGCCAGCCAGCCCGCCAACCCAACACACACACATAATGTCAACCGAAGGGGAACGAGATTTCCTCTCATCTCCTCTTCCTAAGTGTTTACAAATGATTTTCCCAGGACTGGGTCTGTGGGGCTGCCACACAAAGGCTGTTGGTCCCAGTGACACACACCCTTATGGTGTTGCCATTAATAAACAAATGAGGGCTCACCCCGCGGGTCAGGGTGCTCAGCTGGCCCATTTGTGTCAGGTCATGACTGGGCTCGACAGGCCCGCCACGTCTGTCGTCATGTCAGACGCCCCTAACTTTGTCTTTGTGGAGAGGTGGGGGTTGGGGGAGAGAAAGAGCGAGACACGGGGGGAGACAGAGGGAGGGAGACCCACACCCACCACATACAAAAAAGGGAGGTGAGCCAGCCACAGTGCCCTCCCTCCCTCCCTCGCATGCAGCCTTAGCCTGCTGATTAGTCTGAGTGACAAAGTGGCGTGCCGAGTGCACTCAGGCCTTCATAATAAATCTATCAGGGTTTAATAGAATTCCATCAATCCTCCCTTCTCCCTTTCTCCCCCCAGGGGTCACTGTGTCAGGGATGGAGGCTCCTCCCACTGCCCCCCCCCCCAGTGGTACAACTGTTATTATTCAATTACACTCTTTTCTTCCCAGTTAAAAGACCACGATATCATTATCACTTAATGAATATATATAATTGGATCTTGGCCGCAGCGTTTCCTCGCCTGCCTGATGAATACCACTCACCATTAATTCGTCCCGCACTCGTCTTCCCCGGACGCATTTATTAAGGACTCTGAGCTGAGCTGGAGAGATCTCATGGTGATGATGATGACAGAGGGAATGTGGAATTAGCTCCGTGTTCATTCGATGCTTAGTTAAACACAGAGAAAGGATGATAAAAAGAAAACGCTCGTCCGGGGTCGAGGGTGTGAGGAGCCGTGTGTCATACCTCCAGGGTTGCTGTGAAGTCTAAGGCGGAGATCAAGGGGATAGGAGAGATAGGATATAGATCACAAGTGAGATAAAAGACTAAAGAAACAGAACAAGAGTTCAGAGTGGATTTTGGGGGGGGTTGCCTTGTAAAATATCAGTGTTTCCCCGGTGTGCCTGGGGACACCGAAAGTGGTGAATGTGTCCTTCAGTCCAAATTCAAGTGTTGTTGCCTAATTGTAAGTAGCATATGTTTTTAGCAAGTGTGTGCCCTTCAGCCAGGATCTGCTCTCCTTTTCCCTGCGGAACAACTCCCTCAACAATGCACTTTGTTTGTATACTCGTCTTGTTAGTATTATAAGCTAATAATTGTGCCCGATTGGTGGTGTGAGCGACAGGGCCGAAGATGGTGGTATATATCTATGCGGAGCGCTCCGATGTTGATTATTATGTGCGACCATACAAATCTACTGAAACTATATTACTTGTTGCTGTAGGAAATACAAAGGCTTCAACTTCATTCTCTGCATGTGATTTCCATGTTCCACCCCTTGTTGGTAAAGAACCTGTGTTATTATAGATTGTTGATACAGTGTTTGGTCATTTTCAGAGGACCTCATCTCCATAAAAAGGTGACGTAGCGGCTTCAAACCTTCTCCTTGTCACACATTGTGTCTGTGGAACGTCTCAGTAATGGTTCTACAACATCGTTTTGCATTTTCAATATAAAATCCCAATTTGAATCTGTAGCACAGTATCTCCTAATATGCTCTGATCTCGTGCTCGATCAAACTCCCAGCGGTATTAAGACTAGTAGTCATGGCTATCAATAATCTCTCAATCTGCCACAAATCATTGAGAGGGGGGTAAAGAGGGTGATGAGCACCACTAAAAACATTGATTTAGCATTCATCCACTTCATTAGAAGTGAGGCGAGGGTGGTCTGAGGGGTGGGGGTGGACGGTCTGTGAAAAGGCATGCGTTTAGCCACCCCCATTCAGGTTTTTGATCTCATTGGAAACCAAAAGCAACCTTCCCTCCCCTCCACATTGTCAGGGGTAAACGTGGCATGGCAGGGGGGTGTGTGTGTGTGTGTGTGTGTGTGTGTGTGTGTGTGTGTGTGTGTGTGTGTGTGTGTGTGTGTGTGTGTGTGTGTGTGTGTGTGTGTGTGTGTGTGTGTAGGGGTACAGGGGTACAGGGGTACAGGGGCGGACACTGGGACACCGTCATTAATCCTGGTTAAGCAGACAGGATTGTTGGCAGAGTGTCAGATCCCCAATCCAGCTGCTCCCCCGTGGAGACACTTCACAGAGACGTCCCCCTCTAACTCCCCCCGTCCGCCTCTACCTCCTCCGCTGTCCCCCCGTCCCTCCGTTACCTCTCCCCTCGTTGCCCCAACCCTTCATCCCTTCAGCCCCTACCCCTCACACCACCCCTTTCTCACTCGCACCCCCCACTCACATCCCTACCATACATCAGTCCAAATTAAATTTACATTAGGCCCTCCTCTATCAGAGAACCAGGCGGCGCTGGGCTGCAGAGGGCTGACATCATTACTGAACACATGACCGTCATCCATTACATCCTATTATACACATGTCTCTGGATTGTACCAAAGTTCATGCATACCTAAGTGCAAGTTTGCGTTAAAAATTAAAGACTCTTTTAGGAGGACAAAGGACTTTCTGAACTGTTGACTTTGAGAGGGTCTTTATTACCCCAACCAGGATGTCTCACATCACTGGAGAGTAGACAAGGACTTTCTCCCCTTCCTTTCTTCTCTCTCCCTGCCTCCCCCTGTCTCTCTCCCCTTCCAATCACCCCTGCCTCTTTCCCCTTCCCTTATCCTGTTCCTCTTTACTCTCCTCTTTCCATTCCTTTCTTCCCCTAATCGGGTTAGCATAGAGAGGATGAACCTGGGTATTATCATTCTCGGGTACGAAAAACACACATTTCAGCAATTCCTCTTGCAGACAAAATGTTACAGGCAGGAGCAGCATGATATTTGTGGTGTGTTTTGTTGCCTCTTCTCCTCCCTTTATGAGTGATACATTACCGTTGCCTCCCTTCACCGGTGGGGATATATTTGCGTTAGAGCGCTCTGAAAGCAGCTGGAGTAGGAGCGGCTGCCTGGGTAAAGGCACCTGAGTGCTCAGCACTTCCCTTTAATTGCTTCATTATCGTCCACGCTAATCCCTCTCCAATTTCCACACTCTCATTTTCAGCAGTCATTTGTCCAGGTTCCTCTCCTCTCTTTTAACACAGAGTCTTCCTCCCAAACGGCACCCTATTCCCTATGTAGTGCACTACTTTTGACCAGAGCTCTATTGGTCCTGGTTTGAAAAAAGTAGCGCACTACATAGGGAAAAAGGTGCCATTTGAGAAGCAGCCTATTTGCTTTCCAAGGCAATGATAACAATTAATGCCCCACTCGGTTCCAATGCTTGTTTCATAAACCTGTTTTAGCCAGCTTAACAAGGGGAGGCTGATAGACAGAGTAGAGTAGAGGCGCCAAGGTAGCGAGGCTCAGTGCTTCACAGCACCATTTGTTTCTGTAATTATGTTTTAATTACGGCTGTGTATGCTAATACCCTAAACATTTTCATAGAACATAACATACATAACTTCCTGCATCTCTTTACAGGAAGTGCTATAAGGGAGGAGAGCTTCAGGTGCGTTGTTGTAATGGGCCTATACATTCTGTTTCATTGCATTGGGGAATTGTTTAGAATTAAAAACAAGGGCATATTTTGTGTTGTATTGCATGTTTTTTTTTATTGTGTTGGGTAATCATGTAGCAATGTTCTAACGTCATGGCAAATATCATATTCCTTTTATTATTCCTTTTTTTTTCAGAATAACCAAGAGCTAAAACAGACATATACTGATAAAATACAGAATACCTCGAGTTTTAGTAGTGGCAACAGTACGTGAACAAACGATCAGATCACTGGACACTTACAAAATCCCCCATCACAGTGTTAAAACACTGTTACATGTTGTTCTACCTATCTCTATGACCGTGTCTAACATCACGCTGCTGTCAGCCCTCCTCGAGAGCTCTGCTGCTTCTCCACTGAGGCGTTGAGACATTCACATACCTTAACTACATGCCAACGAGCCATTAACATACAAATGACCTGCACTTAACCCATGATACAGATACCACCAAATGCCACCAAATGCTAAGGATCCGCCATTCATGGATAAATAACCAGAAAAAGACTGATACAACGCATGCAGAGACTCCTTTAAGTGTCATTTTGGCTCCGACCAAAGTCATTTAATTGGCTATTATTTGATGGAGATCTTGGAGATAGGGTGGTAGTGATGAGGATGATGGGGGGTGAAGGGGTGTAAAATGTAAAATAAGGGTTTGCCATGCAAGGGAATCCGCACTCTCACACAGGCTAATAAGACCTACAAGTGTGGTGGATGACACACAGCCCCCCAACGCCCTCTCCGCATTGTATGTAGGGAAGTCACTCACTCACTGCTATAATTCTATAGCATGACATCTTATGTCTGTGAGTCAGTCATCCCTCACCGCAAACAACACTTCTGTCACACGAGACTTCTGACCTCTGTTACTGAGACTTCTGGGAACAACAACACAAATACAGTCATCGAAGCAAAACAGGACACTTTTCTGACCAAAACACAGCTTTACTGGAAACTAGATGATTGCTGTTGTAAAGCAAGCTCTCTGGAGGACAAAATCTAGAAAAAAAAATTCGGTCTTGAATCTCTATTCAATAGAAATTGCATTCTGCATTGTATAGGTTTATGGAGTAGCCTGATCTGGATATTTAAATGTAGTCTATTTGCACACTTACATTTCATTTCACAGCTGATTAATTATCAACTTGAAAGTGATTGGTCATATTTAGCGCTCTCTGAGACATGGCGTCTTCATTTCTCTCTCTTTCTCTCTATCAGCCTGTGGCGATCTTGTATAATCTGTAAAAAGTGTGATGGTGCTCTTTGTTCATCTGAAGTGCATTTACTGATTGGAATGATTGAAAATTATGCTTTGGTTCGTTCAATCTATTCTACTAAATTTGTCTGAAATCAAGTAACAAATTTGGCAGATCAATGTGAACTACCTGATACACACAGATCTAAGTAAAGGGATGGAATAAGAAAATATACTGTACATATAAATATATGATGAGCGATGACTGAGCGGCATAGGCAAGATGCAATAGATGGTATAAATATACAGTATGTACATATGAGATGAGTAATGCAAGATATGTAAACATTATTAAAGTGGCATTATTAAAGTGACAAGTGATCCATTTACTAAAGTGGCCAATGATGTCAAGTCTGTATGTACTGTAGGCAGCAGCCTCTCTGTGTTAGTGATGGCTGTTTAACAGTCTGATGGCCTTGAGATAGAATATGTTTTTCAGTCTCTCGGTCCCAGCTTTGATGTACTTGTACTGACCTCGTCTTCTGGATGGTAACGGGTTGAACAAGCAGTGGCTCGGGTGGTTGTTGTCCTTGATGATATTTTTGGCCTTCCTGTGACATCGGGTGCTGTAGGTGTCCTGGAGGGCAGGAAGTTTGCCCCCAGTGATGCTTTGGGCAGACTGCAACACCCTCTGGAGAGACTTTTGTTGGGCGGTGCAGTTGCCATATCAGGCGGTGATACAGTCCAACAGGATCCTTTCAATTGTGCATCTGTAAAAGTTTGTGAGGGTTTTTGGTGACAAGCCAAATTTCTGTTGTGCCTTCTTCACCACACTGTCTGTGTGTTGCGCCTTCTTCACCACACTGTCTGTGTGGGTTGACCATTCCAGTTTGTCCGTGATGTGTACGCAGAGGAACTTAAAACTTTTCACCACCTACACTGCTGTCCCATCGATGTGGATAGGGGGATGCTCCCTCTGCTGTTTCCTGAAGTCCACGATCATCTCCTTTGTTTTGTGACATTGAGCGAGAGGTTGTTTTCCTGACACCACACTCTGAGTGTCCTCACCTCCTCCCTGTAGGCTGTCTCGTCATTGTTGGTAATCAAGCCCTCTACTGGTGTGTCGTCTGCAAACTTGATGATTGAGTTGGAGACGTGCATGGCCACGCAGTCATGGGTAAACAGGAAGTACAGGAGGGGGCTGAGCATGCACCCTTGTGGGGCCCCAGTGTTGAGGATCAGCGAAGTGGAGATGTTGTTTCCTACCTTCACCACCTGGGGTCGGACCGTTAGGAAGTCCAGGACCCAATTGCTCAACCCCGGGTCACAAACTTAATGATGAGCTTGGAGGGTACTATGGTGTTGAATGCTGAGCTGTAGTCAATGAACAGCATTCTTACATAGGTATTCCTCTTGTCCAGATGGGATAGGGCAGTGAGCAATGTAATGGCGATTGCATGATCTGTGGACCTATTGGGGCGGTATGCTAGTTGAAGTGGGTCTAGCGTGGCAGGTAAGGTGGAGATGATATGATCCTTGACTAGTCTCTGAAAGGACTTCATGATGACAGAAGTGAGTGCTACGGGGCGATAGTCATTTAGTTCAGTTACCTTTGCCTTCTTGGGTACAGGAACAATGGTGGCCATCTTGAAGCATGTGGGGACAGCAGACTGGGATAGGGAGAGATTGAATATGTCTGTAAACACACCAGCTAGCTGGTCTGTGCATAATCTGAGGACGCGGCTATGGATGACGTCTGGGCCGGCAGCCTTGCGAGGGGTAACACGTTTAAATGTCTGACGTCGGCTATGGAGAAGGAGAGGGAGGGCCTGCAGTTCTTTGTAGCGGGCCGCATCGGTGGCACTGTATTATCCTCAAAGCGGGCAAAGAAGGTGTTTCGTTTGTCTGGAAGCAAGACATCAGTGTCCGTGACGTGGCTGGTTTTCTTTTTGTAGTCCGTGATTGTCTGTAGTCTGTGATTGCATGTAGACCCTCCCACATATGTCTTGTGTCTGAGCCGTTGAATTGTGACTCCACTTTGTCCCTATACCGACATTTCACTTGTTTGATTGCCTTGTGGAGGGAATAACTACACTGTTTGTATTCTGCCATATTCCCAGTCATCTTTCCATGGTTAAATGCAGTGGTTCGTGCTTTCAGTTTTGCGCAAATGCCGCCATCTATCCACGGTTTCTGGTTAGGGTAGGTGTTAATAGTCACAGTGGGTACAACATATCCAATGAACTTCCTTATAAACTCACTCAGCGAATCAGTGTATAAATCAATATTATTCTCTGAGGAAGCCCGGCACATTTCCCAGTCCGCGTGATAAAAACAATCTTGAAGCGTGGATTCCAATTGGTCAGACCAGCGTTGAATAGTTCTCGTCACAGGTACATCCTGTTTGAGTTTCTGCCTATAGGACGGGAGGAGCAAAATGGAGTCATGGTCAGTTTTGCCGAAGGGAGGGCGGGGGAGGGCCTCGTATGCATCACGGAAGTTAGAGTAGCAGTGATCCAGTGTATTGCCCTCACGAGTGCTACAATCAATATGTTGATAGAATTTGGGGTAGCCTTGTTCTCAAATTTGCTTTGTTAAAGTTCCCAGCTACAACAAATGCAGTCTCAGGATATATGGTTTCCAGTTTGCATAGAGTCCAGTGAAGTTCCTTGAGGGCCGTCGTGGTATCAGCTTGAGGGGGGATATACACTTCTGTGACAATAACCCACGAGAATTCTGTTGGGAGATAATATGGTCGGCATTTGATTGTGTGAAATTCTAGGTCAGGTGAACAAAAGGATTTCCTGTTTGTTGTTATGATTACACCATGAGTCATTAATCATGAATCATACACATCCACCCTTCTTCTTCCCAGAGAGATGTTTATTTCTGTCGGCGCGTTGCATAAAGAATCCCGGTGGCTGTACCAACTCCGACAACATATCCCGAGAGAGCCATCCCGAAACAGACTATGTTACTATCCCTGATGTCTCTCTGGAAAGCAACCCTTGCCCTAATTTCGACTACCTTGTTATCTAGAGACTGGACATTGACGAGTAATATACTCAGAAGCAGTGGGTGGTATGCACGCCTCCAAAGTCTGACCAGGGGGCCGCTCCGTCTAGCTCTTCTGCGGCGACGTTGTTTTGGTCGGCCTCAGGGATCCACCCTGGTTGGTGGTGCAAACAAAGGATCCGCTTCGGGAAAGTCGTATTCCTGGTCGTAATGTTGGTAAGTTGACATCGCTTTGACATCCAATAATTCTTCCCGGGTGTACGTAATAACACTTTTCTGGGCTGTACCCTGCTCGGGCCCCAGCTAGCGATCCTATAGGCTCCTCAGGGCATCCAGCTCCATCACAGCCAGTAAACACAGGCAGGACGTTGTTCCACACTTGTCACAATGTTGGTGGCAACTGACGCCTACTACCGTTCTTTCCTCTTCTTATCTGTCTCTCTGCATAAATGTTCTCTAATTGTTCTCTCTCTCTTCCTCTGTTCATCTCTGTCTCTCTCAAACACTCACAAATTGTGTTGCTCTCTCTTGCTGTCGGATAGATCCCTAGCCAGGTTTTTCCCAAGTTCTAAATCAAGGATGTTTACAAATCCAATCACATCAAATCAAATTGTATTAGTCACATGCGCCGAATACAGCAGTGAAATGCTTACTTATGAGCCCCTAACCAACAATGCAGTTTAAAAAATAGGAATAAGAATAAGAAATAACAGTAACAAGTGATTAAAGAGCAGCAGTAAAATAACAATAGCAAGACTATATACAGCGGGTTACCGGTACAGAGTCAATCTGCGGGGGCACCGATTAGTCGAGGTAATTGAGTTAAGATGTACATGTAGGTAGAGTTATTAAAGTGACTATGCATAGATGATAACAACAGAGAGTAGCAGCGGTGTAAAAGAGGGGGGGGCAATGCAAATAGTCTGGGTAGCCATTTGATTAGATGTTCAGGAGTCTTATGGCTTGGGGGTAGAAGCTGTTTAAAAGCCTCTTGGACCTAGACTTGTACCGCTTTCCGTGTGGTAGCAGAGAGAACAGTCTATGACTAGGGTGGCTGGAGTCTTTGACAATGTTTAGGGCCTTCCTCTGACATCGCCTGCTATGGAGGTCCTGGATGGCAGGAAGCTTGGCCCCAGTGATGTACTGGGCCCTACGCACTACCCTCTGTAGTGCCGTGCGGTCGGAGACCGAGCAGTTGCCATACCAGGCAGTGATGCAACCAGTCAGGATTCTCTCAATGGTGCAGCTGTAGAATCTTTTGAGGATCTGAGGACCCATGCCAAATCTTTTCAGTCTCCTGAGGGGGAATTGGTTTTGTTGTGTCCTCTTCAC
Organism: Oncorhynchus tshawytscha; assembly: GCF_018296145.1. NCBI lineage: Eukaryota > Metazoa > Chordata > Actinopteri > Salmoniformes > Salmonidae > Oncorhynchus > Oncorhynchus tshawytscha. The sequence continues at coordinate 40,570,334 of NC_056429.1, read as the reverse complement.
GACTGTCTTGGTGTGCTTGGATCATGTTCAATTTGTTGGTGATGTGGACAACAGGGAACTTGAAGCTCTCAACCTGCTCCACTACATACTAAGGATATTCTGAATATATTAAACATATTTCAAAGCACAGTTTACTGGCATTTCCAAGTATTTCACTAACAGTAGCCTTTTTCTCTCTTTCCTGATGTGTAATGTCAACGGAAATTGAAAAAACAACACCTAGGAGAAAAAAAGAAGAAAAAAAACACTGAAGAAAAACAAAGAATATTTTCCTCTGGGCTCATCTGTCTGACATCCTGCAGTTAAAGAATCAGTGGTAAGAAAGAAGAAGGAAAAAAAACTGGAAAAATCTGGCCTGTCCTCCAATCCCTCATTTGCCCTACACTCATCCATCCTGAGTGTACCTCTTAATTTGGTCCTGCCAGGGACCCGGGAGACAAGAGACCTTCACCATCGGTAACAAATGATTCTACCAGGGAGAGGCCAAAACTCACCGCCAGCGCCAACAGTCTCCAATGCTACACAACTCAACCTCAGCCGTTCTCTGTTCTGTTGTCCTGTAGTTCCTGGTTATTTTTGGTTGACCAATAGCATAACAGTTTTGATGCGGTAATGGTGGCTCTGATTGGCCTTCTGATAACAGCATCATCTTGATCTCTATCCGGGCTGGTATTCATAAAGTGTCTCCAGTAACAGTCATCGAAATTGCTTAAAGGTTTTAAAAACAATTCTAATAAATGCAACAAACAGTTGAACAACGGATGAACACACTCCAAACATTTGAATTTGTATAGTTCAGGGATTCTGATGGGATTTCAGGTATTACATTTATTGTAAAAATTTCACCTTCATTTATGCACTTACATATACATTTTCTTGTTGTATCGGGTATTCTTTTAAAATGTTGTGTTAAAATAAAGGACATTGTGTGCCTCTGTATAAACACTGTGGGTGTATTTGCACATATTAATAAAACATACAGGGCGGCAACCACCAAAAACTTGCTCTGTCGACCCTACCCACACTCACCTGCGCTGTCTAGACTGCCTCATTAATTACTGTTGTTGTCACTTTCTCTTGCATAATTAAACAAGTGTGCCAATAGCAGAATACCCTCGGATTAAAAACCAACAGGCTTGGCTCTAGATTACACCTATCTAAACATACTTTACATTGTTTGTGAGATCAGACTGTCACGATCGTCGTATGGAGTAGACCAAAGCGCAGCGTGGTTAGAGTACATTCTTCTTTATTTAATGAAGAACACGAAGAACACTTAAACAAAAACAACAAAACGAATAAGACGACTGTGACCACTATATAAACAATGTGCTAACGTGAAACATACCATAGACAATAACCCACCAAATACCCAAAGAAGATGGCTGCCTAAATATGGTTCCCAATCAGAGACAACGATAAACACCTGCCTCTAATTAAGAACCAATCTAGGCAACCATAGACCTACATAAACACCTAGATGGAAACAACCCCATAAATCTACAAAAAACCCTAGACAGTACAAACACACTAGATGAGACAAAAACACACATACCACCCTCGTCACACCCTGACCTAACCAAAATATATAAAGAAAACAAAGAATACTCAGGTCAGGGCGTGACAGTACCCCCCCACAAAGGTGCGGACTCCGGTCGCAAAAACCTAATCTAAAAGGGAGGGTCCGGGTGGGCCTCTTACATGGCGGCGGCTCGGGTGCGGGACATAGAGCCCACTCTACCATAGTCATGGCCCTCTTCAAGGGCCTCTTCAGAGGGACGACCCTCGCCTCCGACCTAGGGTCTAAGATCCTAATTAAAGGCCCCACTGGACTGAGGGGCAGCTCCGAACAGAGGGGCAGCTCCGGACAGAGGGGCAGCTCCGGACAGAGGGGCAGCTCCGGACAGGGGGAAGCTCTGGACTGACTGACAGCTCTGGCAGCTCCTGACGGCTCTGGACAGACTGGCGGCTCTTACGGCTCAGGACAGACGGGAGACTCTAGCAGCTCAGGACAGACGGGAGACTCTAGCAGCTCAGGACAGACGGGAGACTCTAGCAGCTCAGGACAGACGGGAGACTCTAGCAGCTCAGGACAGACGGGAGACTCTAGCAGCTCAGGACAGGCGGGAGACTCTAGCAGCTCAGGACAGGCGGGAGACTCTAGCAGCTCAGGACAGGCGGGAGACTCTAGCAGCTCAGGACAGACGGGAGACTCTAGCAGCTCAGGACAGACGGGAGACTCTAGCAGCTCAGGACAGACGGGAGACTCTAGCAGCTCATGACAAACGAGGGGCACTGTAGGCCTGGTGCGTGGTGCCGGCACTGGTGGTACTGGGCCGAGGACACGCACCTCAGGGCGAGTGCAGGGAGGAGGAACAGGGAGAACTGGGCTCTGGCAACGCACAGGAAGCCCGGTGCGGGGGGCTGCCACCGGAGGGCTGGTGCGTGGAGATGGCACCGGATAGACCGGACCGAGAAGGCGCACTGGATATCTGGAGCACCGAGCCTGCCCAACCTTACTTGGTTGAATCATCCCCGTAGCCAGGCCAGTGCGGCGAGGTGGAATAGCCCGCACTGGGCTGTGCTGGTGAACCGGGGACACCATGCGTAAGGCTGGTGCCATGGATGCCGGCCCGAGGAGACGCACTGGAGACCAGATGCGTAGAACCGGCTTCATTGCACCTGGCTTGATGCCCACTCTAGCCCGGCCGATATGAGGAGCTGGAATGTACCTCTCCGGGCTATGCACACGCACCGGGGACACCGTGCGCTCCACGCCCTCGCTCTCCACGGTAAGCACGGGGAGCTGGCGCAGGTCTCCTACCTGACTTCACCAAACTCCCCGTGTGCCCTCCCCCCAATACATTTTTGGGGCTGCCACTCGGGCTTCCAGCCGAACCGCCATGCTGCCTCCTCATACCGGCGCCTCTCTGCTTTCGCTGCCTCCAGCTCTGCTTTGGGATGGCGATATTCCCCTGGGCACAGAGTCCTTTGCCGTCCAGAATCTCCTCCCAAGTCCAGAAGTCCTGCGATTGCTGCTGCTGTCCGATACCACGCTGCTTGGTCCTTGGTTGGTGGGTTATTCTGTCACAATCGTCGTATGGAGTAGACCAAAGCGCAGCGTGGTTAGAACACATTCTTCTTTATTTAATGAAGAACACGAAGAACACTTAAACAAAAACAACAAAACGAATAAGATGACCGTGACCGCTATATAAACAATGTGCTAACGTGCAACATAACATAGACAACAACCCACCAAATACCCAAAGAAGATGGCTGCCTAAATATGGTTCCCAATCAGAGTGTCACGACTTCTGCCGAAGTCGTTGCCTCTCCTTGTTCGGGCGGTGCTCGGCGTTCGACGTCACCGGTCTTCTAGCCATCATTGATCCATTTTTCATTTTCCATTGGTTTTGTCTTGTCTTCCCACACACCTGTTTTCAATCCCATTCATTACCTGTTGTGTATTTAACCCACTGTTTCCCCTCATGTCTTTGTCAGAGATTGTTTATTGTCAGTGTAGTGTTTTTTGTATAGGTGCGCGACGGGTTTTTGTACCCATATTTGTTTATATTCATTTTTTATATTTAGTGTTATGGAGCATGTACTTGGACATTTATTAAAAGACTCCATTTTACACTCCGTTTGACTCTCCTGCACCTGACTTCCCTGCCACCTATACACATATATCTGACACAGAGTCATGATAAACACCTCCCTCTAATTGAGAACCAATCTAGCCAACCATATACCTACATAACCACCTAGATGGAAACAACCCCATAAGTCTACAAAACCCCTAGACAGTACAAACACCCTAGATGAGACAAAAACACACATACCACCCTCGTCACACCCTGACCTAACCAAAATATATAAAGAAAACAAACAATACTCAGGTCAGGGCGTGACATAGACATAATATCACAACAATCTGAGTGTTCATTTTCGGAAGTTGCTTTCATTTCAGCACATTTCACTTGAAAACATTTGAACTGTATTAAATTATAACTTTTTTCAAATCCACAAAAAAGGTACAACCATCAAAATAAAGATATCTTTCTTCTCTTTCTTGTGACGTAACCGTGGCGACGGTGCGTTAAGTCCCCAACGAAGCTTTCGCATTTTTATAGATTAAACGAGAAGCCAATGTATCCCATTGAACTCATTTCAGCCACTACCGGTGTGTTTGACCGGTCATTACAAACATTTCTGCAGTCGCAACGTTAACGGGAAAAAACAACAGGCACAAGCAAGAGCATGAAAGAGGCGCAGGAGTAATCTAATCTAAGACGCTCTATGGATAAGATCCACATGCTGCAGTGTCTATTGTGGGGATAGTGGGGACATTTCGGGTGTGGTGCGGTGACCTTTGTGACTCGACCGATGTCATCCTAATTTTACCGTGAAACCAGAAGCCTGTCATCCTCCTGACGTGGGGGGTGAGTAAAGAGCCTAGAATACACTGCCTGTCCTGCCTGTCTGATTCTGTCCCTGGAGCATGGCGAATGGATGAGCATACATACTAGAGATATGAATGCACACCCCTAGACACATACGTTACAGTACAGAACACACGCTTACACACAGCAGGGCAAGTGCTGTTTGGATAAGAGAAAGAAATACACACTACAGCCAGACAGAGTGTGTTACAGTCTGAGTTTTGGGCAGGTTGAGCAGGCTACACACACGGAGAGAGAAAAGGGCGGGGTACAGTAGCAGCCAGGACCCCTGGGGTGCAGTGGTAGAGCAGGCCATGACACCAAGCATACGGAAAGACAGCAATCCAACCTAGCAGGCGCAGTAAACCACTCAGGAGGCAGGGTGAACTTTAGACTCTGGTTGACTCTGTGTGACTCTGTGTGGCTGCCAAACAGATGCTAGGACAAGGACACGCAGGCTGGGCAGACAAGAGCTACGAGATGGGGTCGGAGGATTACGCTTAGAGAGAGACTGTACGACTGTCTCTTGGGATGCGTCCCAAATCCCACCCTATTCCCTATGTAGTGCACTACTAGGTTATGGTCCAAAGTAGTGCACTATAAAGGGAGTAGGGTGCCATTTGAGATGCAACTGTGGAATAAGAGATGCAACCGTGGAATAAGAGATGCGTCCCCTTCATTATTTACTGAGGCTATCATTACTTTTGATGACTGCATTGGATATCTATTAGATATCTGTTGCCTCTCTGGTTTCTTGACCTTGTTGTACGGTTGGAGATTTACTGTAACATTGAAAATTGGCCCACAAACTGGCCCCTAAACCTATGTAAACTTCCAATGGGGTTTCTGATTGGGATTACTCACATTAATTTCCTTGTAGCAGTATCCTCTGATAGACTCCATTGAGTTACGTGAAGTTACACAGAGCTAACCTCAGTTGGGCTTAATGAAGTTATGATTGATAAAATGTGGGTCTCCCGAGTGGCGCAGCGGTCTAAGGCACTGCATCTCAGTGCTAGAGGCGTCACTACAGACCCTGGTTCGATTCCAAGCTGTATCACATCCGGCCTAACCCGCACAATTGGCCCAGCGCTGTACGGTTTGGCCGGGGTAGGCCGCCATTGCAAATAAGAATTTGTTCTTAAATGACTTTCCTAGTTCAATGGAGGTTAAATAAATTAAAAGGGTCTCATGTTAGAATCCTTAGTTGCTACATAGATTTTTGCACTTATAAATAAATAATATATACCCATTGATTCTTGAAGAACATAACTTCGAAATGCCTCAGCTAAGTTCAACTGTCGTACCCCATCAGAACACAAAATATAAGCGTGTTTTCTCCAATCTTTATAAACAATGTACATGTAAAAAACACTGTATAGCCTCAAAACAAGGTTAAAACTAGAATTGTGATATCATGGATGGTCAGTCCTGGCACCCATAGATCTTTCTATGAATTTGACAGTGGTTCCATTTCTCCAGGCCCATCCTTCAGCTTTTTACCAAAAACAGAGGTGGGTTTTCCGATTTGTTTTTTTTTCTGTTTCAATTAAGGACTCTAGCTTTAATAGGCCTACGTCAGGAGAAAAGGCAATGACTTGTTAGGCCTACATCTAAACATAACAGTTGGCCATTATCAGAGGATATTTTGTTATGGCAAAAACAAATAAAAACAACTCACCTCTCAGCTATCTTCCCATCAGAATAACCAAATTAGATTGTATCAGAAGAATTGTTCTTGGACAACAATCTATCCTGGGGATTAACCGAAAGAATTCCTGTCAGATGACTATGGTTTCAATAAATGCAATTTGAGACAACTGGACCCTTCTTTAAAATAAATCAAATGTTTACAGAGCGCCTAATGTGCTAAATCGGGGACGAGGACTCTTCTTGTTCTTGACAATAACTGTGGGTCATAGATTAAAGGGAAATAAATTAACAGCTACTATAGAATTGTTGTGGGGACCCAAAGAATTAGGCTGTCATTTTGCAAATAGGTCCAAATTAAAGGGGCAGTTCACCAAAATTACATGGTTTGTTGGTTTCCTTACCCTGTAAGCAGTCTAAGAACAAGGTAAGACATAATCCATGCTTTGGTTTTATTTATCTGGCCACTGTATTCAAATATTTCTCTGAATAATAAGTTAGCATCAATATCAGAGACAAAACGGTGTGATCAGTGAATGGCTGGGCTCATGGTGAGTTTTTAAAAATGGGTTTTCTTATTCATTGTTAATTGTTACAGTGGATATAAAAGCCTCTTGGTTTCCTCTCCATTCAATTGACATTCCTGATGGAAAAGCCCCGAATTCCTAATGAGCTTCAAAACATTACAGATACTGGCAGAAATCCAGATATCGCTCGGAGCAAATGTCCCAAACATTCCCTTTCTCTCTCTTCAAGAATCCCTATCAACATCCCCCATCACAACACCGAGGCATAAATAAGAGAAGAGAAATGACATAGGCTACCAAACTTGAAATGTATGTAACTTCCTGAATGTTATCCTTCACTGGCTTGCTTTGTCTCAGATGTGTATCCAAACCATGTACATAGATGAATGACCCAGCTAAGAATTCCAGCAGCACAGCTAAGTGAAATGGCTTATGCCGAGCAAATGTAATATGTGGTTTTTCTCAGACAATACAGGGGTTTGAGGGCTCTGCCATGCCCTGAGGCTGGGTGATAAAGAAAAGCAACACAGAGAAGAATGGAGCCTTTGTGAGATTCCCAAAGTTTGAAGGCCCCTTACAGGAGGATGCAGCAAAACACTGGCCTAATAGACATGCAACTGTAGGACATTGTAAGAAACGACAGAGGTTCATACCAGGTAGACACGAACACAAAAGTAGGAAGATGTCATATGTGGAGCGTAATCGTGGAAAAGTATGAGAGAAAGGTCTTGCATCTTCATGTGTATCTACACTGAGTGTACAACACATTAGGAACCCCTTCCTCCTTCCCCCTTTGCCCTCAGAACAGCATCAATTCGTAGGGGCATTGACTCTACAAGGTGTCAAAGGCGTTCCACAGGGATACTGGCCCATGTTGACTCCAATCCTTCCCACAGTTGCGAAGGTTTTCTGGATGTCCTTTGGGTGGTAGGCCATTCTTGATACGAACGAGAAACTGTTGAGTGTGAAAAACCCAACAGCGTTGCAGTTCTTGACACCCTCAAACCGGTGCACCTGGCACTTACTACCATACCTCGTTCAAAGGTACTTAAATCTTTTGTCTTGCCCATTCACCCTCTGTATGGCACAACCCATGTCTTAATTGTATCAAGGCTTAAACATCCTTCTTTAACCCGTCTCTTCCCCTTCATCTACCCTGATTGAAGTAGCATTAATAAGGGATCATAGCATTCACCTGGATTCACCTGGTCAGTCTATGGCATGGAAAGAGTAGGTGTTCTTAATGTTTTATGCCCTCAGTGTATATTGTAATTATGCTCATTATTATTAGTTAATGCTTATGACAAAAAAATTATGTATATAATGCGTCTTGATGATAAGTCCCCAAACTAATGTCTGGGATTTAGCGCATTGGGTTAAAACAGTCTTGTGGCACATAGGTGTCCCCGGATTCAAACCCTGGTCTGTCACACAAACAAATTGTTTAGGCTCGTATTCGATCCCCAGTAACATCAAGGCACCCGAGGGTACAACACTGGGTGCTGCATGACGCCGGGCGGACACACAATTTTTCTGATTGAATTTAGACACATAAAGCACTTTGTAAACATTTGATAACATTCAAAGGGGGTCAGTTGTTCCAAATGAGATTACCCCACTAACGCAAGTCATCTGACAGGAATACCTCTAATTTCTCGTATAGATTGTTTTCATGCAGAATTCTTACATGATAATTGAGTTTGCTGTTCTGGGCTCCCTCTCAAGTCCCATCACATGGACACAGTTGGTTAGCAGGTTCACTCTGCTGAGTTGTAAGAGATTACAGGGATAGGGGGAGGTGCTGCCAATTGACAATTTGACACCGCGCTTTGATGATTTTGTCATGTGTTTAAACGAGACAAATTCTGATTCTGATTCTGCCGTTTGACCAGAGGCCTCTTACTCAGTGAAAACAGTGCAACTAATAACATGTTTATTTACAGACTGTCATCGTTTACAAAGTTGCACTGAACAAACTTTTGACACAACCGGGGCAAAAAGGCCTGCCTAAGAGATGCGCATTTGTACAGATTTGATATGCATAGGCTCAGCTGCATATGTTTGAGTTCATTGCAATCTTACACAGTTCCTTAGCATTTTGCCACCTGATAAATAGCCACCTGATAACCAATTTCAACACCTTTCAAAGATACTGTATGATAATCATAAATCACCATGCCTTCATCTATAAATAAAAAAACTGTTTTCCATGAGAGGATATCCTCATTGGTGGACATTCTATGGACATCCTTTTTGTTGTCAGTGTGTTAATACTGTATCTATTACCGGTTGTAACCAACAGACGGCACATCACAATGAACGTTGTGCAAATGGAAGTTTATTACAGAACTGAATTTCTGATATGTATACAGGGAAACATTACCCATAGTACTTCTAACTTACAAACCTCTAGCATTATCAGAGCTACACTTGCGTGTTGCCCCACATAAAAAATACTACAGTTTACTATAAAACACTGTACTACTTACTCTAGAATTCTGTAGTAAAATGTAGTATACTATACGACACACTGCAGTATCCCTCGATAATGTGTAGTACTAATTACAGAATATTGTAGAATCCTGTACACCACTGTAGTATCCCTCGATCATGTAGTGTCTACTTTAGAATTTTGTAGTATACTGGAGAATACTTTACTACATATTGCAGTATCCCTCGATTATGTAGCGCTTACTTTAGAATTGTGTAGTATATGGAGAGAACTATACTACACACTGTAGTATCACTCAATCGTGTAGTGCTTACTATAGAATGTTGTAGTATACTATCAAATACTATACTACACACTGTAGTATCCCTTGATCATGTAGTGCTTACTATTGAATATTGTAGTATACTGTGTACAATACTATACTACACACTGTAGTATCTTTCGATCACGTAGTGCTTACGTTAGAATTTCTAGGTCGATTGGACTGCTTACCCAGCTTTACTGCTAGCTGTTAGCTTTGTCGGTGCTGTTTTGATTTGAACATGCTGTGGGAAGCTCATGTTGGGTATTTCCTCTGAGGTCCCCCCTCGATCGTGAAGCACTTACTATAGATTTTTGTAGTATACTGTGGAATACTATAATCCACACTGTAGTATCCCTTGATCGATTGATTTTATTTGGCTAATGAGAAACACAATACAACCACAAATGTGGATACAATGCATTTAGAAATCAAACATGTTACACATTTACAGCTAACCCACATGAAAAAATACTATAGTATATTATGGTCTAAATACTGTATCATTAATATATGTCTATACTATATTATTCACTGTATTTTTGCAGACTTTACTGTAGTATTCACTGTAGTGTTTTTGAGGACATGACTGTAGTATACTATAGTATTCACTGTAGTGTTTTTGAGGACATGACTGTAGTATACTATAGTATTGACTGTAGTGTTTTTGTGGACATGACTGTAGTATCCTATAGCATTCACTGTAGTGTGTTTGAGGGCATGCCTGTAGTATACTATAGTATTCACTGTAGTGTGTTTGAGGGCATGACTGTCGTATGCTATAGTATTCACAGTAGTGTTTTTGCTTACATAATTGTTTTATTTATACAGGGTGGGTCACCATTGTTAACATACAATAAATAATATCAATAAAATAAATACAAGATCAAAAATTACCTGTATTTTTTAAAGTCTATTTTCAAGGTGGCCTGAAGACTATTCCATGAGCTGGAGACATAAAAACAGCATTGTTCCCCCAGGTCAGCGGAGACAGGACCTCCAGAACCATCCAGTCCAGAGAGCTGGTCTGAAAATGGCTGGATCTTCTGTTGTGTGAGCCAAGGTAGTGGGGGAGCCTGAAGAACCGCTTTATATACAAAAAGGAGCCAATGCTGGACCCTTCTGGTAGTCAGAGCCTCCCAGCCAACAGAACTACACAAAATGCAGTGATATGTATGAAAATTGTCCCCAGTGACAAAACAGTGATGAAACAGTGATGAAACGGAATCTAAAGGTTTTAAAGCAGAGGCTGCTGCATGTATGTAGATCATAATCACCATAATCAAGTACTGGGAGAAGTGTTGCTTGAGCAATCTTCCTTTTTACATGACTAATATACTGTTGTATTTACTGCAGTGTTTTTGCAGACACTACTTTAATATATTGTAGTAACACCTGCTGTAGCAACACCGCCAGTTACTGTTTAATGAGGGGAACACCTAAACTAAGAAAGGTTCGTGACAGGCCACCTATTGAGTTGGGTCAACAGTTTTGAGCAATGCAATGGACTAGACAACACCTTGGCAACAATATAAAATGTTTTATTACAATTGTAACATCTAAAAGGTTATAGGTTCTAAGCCCATTAGATGGAAACAGTACAGAGGCAGAACAACCACAAACGTTTAAAGCTCAGGGGATTAGGTTTGCTTGTTTGACACATGAACAAGAGTACATTAAATGATTAAAACACAACTAAACCTTTTATTTAACAAGGCAAGCCAGTTATTAAGAACAAATTCTTATTTACAATAACGGCCTGTTACTTCCACTACACAGCTTTCTGAAATACAACAGTGATTTCACAGAGATTCAGTTGGCCAAGTTCACAAGATGACCAAAAACAGTGAAAATAAACAGTTAAACCACTCCATTTACAAAAACATGAGGTATTTTAGAAATACAAAAATGACTTTACTTAAAGACGGTCAACTTATTGGAGGGCACTGCTAATAAACTGCCTGGATCTCAAACCAGCAAAGCCTCTCCAAACAAACTGAAAACAAAATGACATGGCAGGAGCTTTACATTAAATCAGCATCTTAAATATTGTCAAATGAATAAACTCAATGATGGTCAAACTCAACACGTACCATTCAGAACAAATCGACCGCACCCCAAACATTTCTTCAAGACAGCATGGTTGCTCACAGAAATAAACCAACACCAACAACAGCTTATACACAAACGACCTTCCAGGTACAAAGCTCTCGCCTGAACATGAGCATACGCATTGCCTGCATGTCTTCCCCTAATAAGGGTGCCCAGAGAAACAGTGACCAAAACTTTGGTTCACAGCCTGTTGCAATCTTGTAATTGAACAATATTGTGTAACTGATTGAGGTTTAGGTGAGGGTTGTGGCGATGCCCATCGACTGTGGGACTCCAATTAAAGAGCAGGCGGAGGCAGCGATGCAGTTCAGTTTACGAGTCTTTATAGATTCAGGTAGTGATATCTGGCAGGGAATGATTGACAGTTGACATGTGGCTCATCTTCAACTGAGACTTGGTGGGCTTTGTATGGAGATTCTGAAAGGAGACACAGAAAGGTGTAAATAATAATGGGCAATAACAGCAATGGACATGCATTAACCCGGCTGTAAGTGGCAATAATCAATGACAATATGCAAATGCAATAAGCATATAAATGGGTAAAGGAAAGCCTAAATATAGCAGTTAACAATTAATGGCCAGAAAGGGGTTGCAATAGAACAGTATGCCGAAGCCATAGCAGTCCAATTTAGCAATGGTAGCACGGCAGGAAAACAATCAACACAAAGCTAACAATAGCAGTAAGCATGGCCATAAAGCAGGCCTAGTTATTATAACAAAGGCAACGCACAAAAAGTTCTACAATTATTAGCGTGTCCATTAACACTACAAGTACATACGTGAATAGATCGATAGACTCAAAGAGGCTGTTTGACTAAGCCATTAGTGGCCGATCTCAACCATGCAAAACACAGACAATGATCGAGTCCTATTCTTATCCTCTCAAATAAGATAAAACACTTGTACTCACATTTACGTATACAGGTTGTTATTTGTCGTGCTCAACTACTCAGCTATCTGGGTGTAGGATCTGGATTTAAATTAGATATCCTCGAACCTACCAATATTAATACCTTGCCATAGAGTTATATAGAGGGCACACCTGCCACGAGTGCCCTCCCTCCTTACGTGACCATAGAGATGGGTGGAGGGCATACCTTCCACGAATACCCTCCCCCGCATCCACGTTACCAAGCAGGGAATTAAAAACCTTGCTCTAATCATAAATACTTTGGACTTCAAGTCAAATATCATATCATCAAAGAGGATCATTTCATATGCCTAGCATATTTATGATTGTCCAAGAAGAGCAAGCCACTATATGGATATGTATTATTGGTTGTCTGATGATTGTTGATGATTTCTACTGGTAATGCCAAAAGATACTGACAGATGGTGTCAAGGCTCAGGAGAAGACCCAGATGCAGACAGTTTCGAAGTAACAAAAGTGTATTACAGGGGGGGCAGGCAAACGACAGGTCAAGGCAGAGGTCAGTAGTCCAGAGCAGAGTCCAAAGTGTACAGAATGACAGGCAGGCTCAGGGCAGGCAGAGTCCAGTAATCCAGGGTGGTGTGACAAGGTACAGAATGACAGGTAGGCTCCGGGCAGGCAGAATGATCAAAAACCGGGAAAGCTAGAAACCAGGAAATAGAGACAGAAAGGAGCACGGGAAAAAACACTGGTAGGCTCAACAAACCAAAACGAACTGGCAACAGACAAACAGAGAACACACGTATAAATACACTGGGGATAATGAGGAAGATGGACGACTCCTGGAGGGGTGTGGAGACAAGCAAAGACAGGTGAAACAGATCAGGGTGTGACAGTTGTTTTTTAATCCGTACAGAATTCCCTGCTTGGTGAAAAGTGGAGGCTGCTGAGGGAAGGATGGCTCATAATAATGGAGTGGATGGAATGGTATCAAATAGATGGTTTTCATGTATTTGACAGCATTCTATTCATGCCAGCCATTACACTCTGTTCCCACCATTATTATGAGCCATCCTCCCCTCACCAGCCTCCACTATCAGTGACGTGGATGCGGGGGAGGGCGTTTGTGGCAGGTGTGCCCTCAACCCATCTCTACGGTCACGTGAGGACGGAGAGCACTATATAACTTAATGGCAAGGTATTTATACGGGCAGGTTAGAGGGTGCCTCCTTTCAATCCGGGTCCTTCACCCAGACAAAGCTGAACACGACAAATCGCTCTCAAAAACGAGTGATGGGAAACCAAGCCTTTCTGAAGGCTTCTGCGCTTTCACCAAATTGTGCCGGAAAACGGTTCATTACTCAGAGCTTCATTATCTGTTCAACAACGCACATTAGTGACATCTGCTGGTCAACAATAAATAGCAGTGTGTGATTATCAGCAAAACTCTGTGGCAAAGGTAAGTCATTAGCTTTAGTAGCCTATAATCAAATAGAACATCAGGCTGACATCATGCTTTGCTTTTTGCCTTCAAGTTGACTATTAGTGAAAAACTGAATCTATGGCACTGTTTAGGATGTTAAGACAGAAGCTTATACAATACTAAATAAACTGAATTCATACCCTCACGTCCTTGAATGTTCCACGGAACCACGGCGAAGTCAGTGGGATCTCGCGTTTTGCAACACACGGTTTGATCAAACAAAGCTTCGGACATCATTGACATACTTCTTATAAAGTGATACACGCATCGGCACACTGCTTCAAAGTCAGCTGCTTAGCGATTTCAACGCATGCCTCAGAGCTCCGGTATCAAACGTAGCATTACTATCACAAATAACCACTATGTGTCATTAAAATGTAAATACAAGAGGATAAGGAGAGAACTCCATCACCATTATATTTGTAGGCTATAGTTGATATTGGCCACTAATGGCTGTGAAATACTAATGGCTCAGTCAAACAGACATTTTGAGTCCATTGATCTGATCTCTTTAGTACTTGTAGTGTTAATGGTCACGTTAATAATTGTAGCACTGTTTGTTCATTGCCTTTGTCATGCTAACTAGGCCTGCTTTATGGCTATGCTTGCTACCTTCATTAGCGTTATATTGTTTGTTTGCTTGCCATGCAGCCATTGATAAATTAGCCTGCTATAGCTTCGGCCTACCATGCCGCATGCTACTGCACCTCCTTTCTTTGATTAACTGCTGCTCTGCTTATGCGTAACCAATTTATACTGAACAAATATATAAACGCAACATGTAAAGTTTTGGTCCCATGTTTCATGAGATGAAATAAAAGATTACAGAAATTTTCCATAAGCACAAAAGCTTATTTTTCTAACATTTTCTGCACAAACTTGTTTACATCCCGGTTAGTGAGCATTTCTCTTTTGCCAAGATCATCCATCCACCTGACAGGTGTGGCATATCAAGAAGTTGATTAAACGGCATGATCATTACACAGGTGCACCTTGTGCTGGGGAAAATAAAAGCCCCCTCTAAAACGTGCAGTTTTGTCACACAACACAATGCCACAGATGTCAAGTTTTGAAGGGGCATGCAATTGGCATGCTGACTGTAGGGATGTTCACCAGATCTGTTACCAGAGAACGTAATGTTAATTTCTATACCATAAGCCGCCTCCAATGCCATTTGAAAGAATTTGGCAATACGTCCAACCGGCCTCATAAGCGCAGACCACGGACCTCCACCCAGGATATATCCGCCACCCGGACAGCTGATGAAACTGTGGATTTGCGCAACTGAAGAATTTCTGCACTAACTGTCAGATAAAAATTCTCAGGGAAGCTCATCTGTGTGCTTGACGTCCTCACCAGAGTCTTGACCTGATGGCAGTTTGCCGTTTGTATATACGACTACAGTGGGCAAACACTCACCTTAGATGGTCACTGGTACGCTGGAGAAGTGTGCTCTTCACAGATAAATTCCAGTTTCAACTGTACCTGGCAGGTGGCAGACAGCGTGTATAGCGTTGCGTGGGCGAGCGGTTTGCTGGTGTCAACCTTGTGAACAAAGTGCCCCATGGTGGAGGTATGGGCAGGAATAAGCTACTGACAAATCAAATCAAATTTTGTCACATGAGCAAGACGGGGGGGGGCAATGCAAATAGTCTAGGTAGGCATTTGATTACATGTTCAGGAGTCTTATGGCTTGGGGGTAGAAGCTGTTGAGAAGAACCTCTTGGACTTGGCGCTCCGGTACCGCTTGATGTGCGATAGCAGAGAGAACAGTCTATGTCTAGGGTGGCTGGAGTCTTTGGCAATTTTTTAGGGCTTTCCTCTGATACCGCCTGTAATGGAGGTCCTGGATGGCAGGAAGCTTGGCCCCAGTGATGTACTGGGCCCTACGCACTACCCTCTGTAGTAGTGCCTTGCAGTCGGAGGCCGAGCAGTTGCCATATCAGGCAGTGATGCAACCTGTCAGGATGCTCTCGATGGACTTCCTTAGATGTCGTGCACCAGCTATTGTTTACAAATATGCATAGGCCCCCACCCCGTGTCTTACCAGAGGCTGCTGTTATGTCCTGCGGATAGAGTGTATAACCCGCCAGCTGTATGTTCTTAATGTCGTCGTTCAGTCACGACTCTGTGAAACATAAGATATTACAGTTTTAAATGTCCCGTTGGTAGGATATACGTGCTTTCAGTTCGTCCCATTTATTTTCCAGCGATTGAATGTCAGCTAGCAGAATGGAAGGCAAGGGCAGATTAGCCACTTGTCGCCTGATCACAAGGATAATGGCAATAATGCGACGAACACAATTGCATTTCATCAATGGAAATTTGAATGTGCAGAGATACCATGACGAGATCCTGGGGCCCTTTGTCGTGCCATTCATCCGCCGCCATCACCTCATGTTTCAGCATGATAATGCACGGCCCCATGTTGCGAGGATCTGTACACAATTCCTGAAAGCTGAAAATGTCCCAGTTCTTCCATGGACTGCATACTCACCCGACATGTCACCCATTTAGCATGTTTGGAATGCTCTGGATCACTATTTATGACAGCGTACTCCAGTTCCTGCCGATATGCAACAACTTCGCACAGCCATTGAAGAGGAGTGGGACAGCATTCCTCAATCAACAGCCTGATCAACTCTATGCAAAGGAGATGTCACGGTGCATGAGGCACACCAGATACTGACTGGTTTTCTGATCCACAACCCTACCTTTTTTAAGGCATCTGTGACCAACAGATGCATATCTGTATCCCAGTCATGTGAAATCCATAGATTAAGGCCTAATGCACTTATTTCAATTGACTGATTTCCTTATGAACTGTAACTCAGCAAAATCTTAGAAATTGTTACGTTTTATATTTTTGGTTCAGTGTATATGCTTATTGCATTTGTCATTGATTATTTCCAATCACAGCCTATTATGTATGTCATTTTCTTTTATTGCCAGTCATCTCCTTTTAGATAAGCCATACTCCATACAAAGCCTACCAAATCTCAATTCAAGACGAGTCTCAAGTCAACAACTGTCAATCATTCCCTGCCATGTATCATCTCCATTACCTGAATCTATAAAGACTCTTAAACGGAACTACATCTCTGCCTCCGTCAGCTATTTAACTGTAGTCACACAGTAGGTGGACATCACCACAACCCTCACCTAACCTCAACCAGTCACAATCGTGTAACTGAATAACACATATTGTGTGACAACTCAATATTAGGAAGGTGTTCTTGATGTTTTGTATATCTCAATATGTGCATGAAAGCATGAACACATATTTTCATGTAGCAATATAACAATCCCGCTGAATAAAGCCAGAGGTCTTATTCCAATGATCATGTCCAGAGAGAGAGAGTGCAGCTCTGCTGGAGAAATCAATCTCAGGCTACCAATGATCAAATGTCAATATCTTTAAAAAGGAATCCACACTAAATTAGCATGTGGTATTTAATCTGTATCTCTTTCTATTCTCTCGCTCTCCTTTCGCTCTCATTCTGCAGTGCTGCTGATGTTGAGTTAGCTAAGTGAGTGGCAGAACTATATCCAACGTGAGACCGTCAGATACCATTACTCTTCAAGCACAGAGAGCAGAGACAGCATATTGGTGGCCATATGCCTTGATAACATACAGGCTTAGAGGCTTCAGTGTGCTTATGTTTAAAAAAAAAATTATAACAAATAATGGATATACAAAATTGCTAACTTATATCTAAGACAACCAGGAATTATTAGAAAGGTAATTATTGTATCATGATATCCTTTTAGAACAAAAACAGTGTAACTTGTCCTTTACCAAAGATAGGGAAGAACACTGAGTAATGTGAAACTGATGGAAAATCTGAAGGACAAGATCCATACATTGACACTGTCATATTGTGTGATGTAGAAGAAGGCAATGACTAGAATCCTATTTTAAAAGATTTTGCAAAACAACAAAAGCCATATGCCCAAGCAGTAGGCTAAGAGTACCTCTTGAAACCCATTTATATGCAAAAAATGAAGAATTATATTTTGGTCCAAAAACTCAAACACTGAACATTGTAGTCACTCTGTAACATATTCATAAATGAAAAACAACCAACCGCCTCTCACTTTCATGCAAACTGACTAATTCAAATTTAACCATCCATGTAACCTCCTCTACTAAACAGACAACATCTGCTGTGATCTTGTGGTGGACAAGTACACAGTCCACATAGTCCCAAAGTCACGGTCACAGAGAGAGCTCATTTTGAAATACATCCTCAGTGCTAAAACCCCTTAATGTGTTGGTGAGACAACTGGACTAAACTGAGGTTGGTTGCTCATACTCTCCGTGGAATCAAAGGCAGTCCTCCGGACGGCACACTGACTGGTGGAACCACGAGGGTGCGTCCAAAATGGTGCCCTATTCCCTACACTTAAAAATATTGGTTGAAGAGGGGAAACATGCAAATGTCACATTCTGACCTTTATTTCATTTGTTTTGTCATTATTTAGTATGGTCAGGGCTTGAGTTGGGGTGGGCAGTCTATGTTTGTTTTTCTATGATTTTGGGATTTCTATGTTTCGGCCTAGTATAGTTCTCAATCAGAGGCAGGTGTCATTAGTCATACTTAGGTAGCCTGGGTTTCATTGTTTGTTGGTGGGTGTTTGTTTCCGTGTCTGTGTTTTTTCACCACACGGTACTGTTTTGGTTTTCGTTCATTTCACGTTTATTGTTTTTGTATCAGTTGTGTTCATGTTGAGTATTTCTTATTAAAAGAACCATGGACACTTACCACGCCGCATATTGGTCCTCCGATCCTTCTTGCCTCTCCTCTTCAGACGAAGAGGAGGAAAACCTTTACAGAAACACCCACCACAACAGGACCAAGCAGCGTGGTGACAGGCAGCGGCAACAGGAGCAGCCCAAGAGGAATGGACATGGGAGGACGAGTTGGACGGTAAAGGACCCTGGGCACAGCCAGGAGAATATCGCTGCCCCAAAGAAGAGCTGGAGGCAGCGAAGGCGGAGAGGCGCTGGTATGAGGAGGCAGCACGGTGGCGCGGATGGAAGCCCGAGAGTCAGCCCCAAAAATGTATTGAGCTTTATCCTCACAATTTATCGGGCTATTCCACCTCGCAGCACTGGCAGGGCGACCGGGAGCATTCAACCAGGTAAGGTTGGGCAGGCTCGGTGCTCAAGAGCTCCAGTGCGCCTGCACGGTCCGGTCTATCCAGTACCACCTCCACGCACCAGCCCTCCGGTGGCAGCCCCACGCACCAGGCTGTCTCTCCGTCTCATCCCTACAGGTGCTCCCGCCTGTCCAGCGCTGCCAGAGGCTTCCTCCTCTCCAGCGCTGCCGGAGTCTCCTGCCTGTCCTGCGCTGCCAGAGCTTCCGCCCCTCAGTCCAGAGGCGCCAGAGCCCCTCAGTCCAGAGGCGCCAGAGCTCCTCCGTCCAACGCTGCCAGAGCCTTCCTCCTCTCCAGCGCTGCCGGAGTCTCCAGTCTGCCCAGCGCCGCATGAGCTGGCAGTCTGCCCAGCGCCGTCTGAGCTGGCAGTGTGCCCAGCGCCGTCTGAGCTGCCCGTCTGCCCAGCGCCGTCTGAGCTGCCCGTCTGCCCAGAGCTGCTAGAGTCTCCCGTCTGCCCAGAGCTGCTAGTCTCCCGTCTGCCCAGAGCTGCTAGAGTCTCCCGTCTGCCCAGAGCTGCTAGAGTCTCCCGTCTGCCCAGAGCTGCTAGAGAGTCTGCCCAGAGCTGCTAGTCTCCCGTCTGCCCAGAGCTGTCTCCCGTCTGCCCAGAGCTGCTAGAGTCTCCCGTCTGCCCAGAGCTGCTAGAGTCTCCCGTCTGTCATGAGCCGTCAGAGCCGCCAGTCTGTCATGAGCCGCCAGAGCCGCCAGTCTGTCATGAGCCGCCAGAGCCGCCAGTCTGTGATGAGCCGCCAGAGCCGCCAGTCTGTCACGAGCCACCAGAGCCGCCAGTCTGTCATGAGCCGCCAGAGCCGCCAGTCAGCATGGAGCCGCCAGAGCCGCCAGTCAGCATGGAGCTGCTAGAGCCGCCAGTCAGCATGGAGCCGCCAGAGCCGCCAGTCAGCATGGAGCCGCCAGAGCCGCCAGTCAGCATGGAGCCGCCAGAGCCGCCAGTCAGCATGGAGCCGCCAGAGCCGCCAGTCAGCATGGAGCCGCCAGAGCCGCCAGTCAGCATGGAGCCGCCAGAGCCGCCAGTCAGCATGGAGCCGCCAGTCAGCCAGGATCCGCCAGAGCCGCCATTCAGCCAGAGCCGCCATTCAGCCAGGATCTACCAGAGCCGCCAGTCAGCCAGGAGCTGCCAGAGCCGTCAGTCAGCCAGAAGCTGCCAGAGACATCAACCAGCCTAAGCTACCCCTCAGTCCGGAGCTACCTCAGTCCAGTGGGGCCCTTTGTTAGGGTTCCTAGGCCAAGGTCGGCGGCAAGGGTCGCCACTCAAAGGACGCTAAGGAGGTGGACAAAGACAATGATGGAGTGGGGTCCAGAGCCAGAGCCAGAGCCGCGGACAGATGCCCACCCAGACCCTCCCCTATAGGTTTAGGAGTTGTTGGAGTCCGCACCTTGGTGGGGGGGGGTTCTGACCATAGTTCTTTTGTGTTTTCCTTGTTTTAGTGTTGGTCAGGACGTAAGCTGGGCGGGCATTCTATGTTGGATGTCTAGTTTGTCTGTTTCTGTGTTTGGCCTGATATGGTTCTCAATCAGAGGCAGTTGTCTCTGATTGGGAACCATATTTAGGTAGCCTGTTTTGTCATTGTGGGTTGTGGGTGATTGTCTATGTTAGTTGCTTGTGTCAGCACAGTTCTTATGATAGCTTCACGGTCATTATTTGTTTATTGTTTTTGTACAGTTTACTTCGTGTTTTTTCGTAATCTATTAAATGATGCATTCACTCCACGCTGCGCTTTGGTCCGCTTCTTACGACGATCGTGACAATAAGGTTCTTCAGAGCGATGCCAAAGTATCACACACACTCAACACCTTATTTTATGCAAATACGGTGTTGAGCCTTATTTGCATATATCCCCTGGGTGCCTTTCGAGTGAATTTTAGAGTTACCAGTTCCACCCATGTGTAACAGATTTTCTTCCATCCCTCTCCTCGAACCAGGGACCCTCTGCACACATCAACAACTGCCTCCCACGAAGCATTGTTACCTATCACTCCAAAAAAAGCTGTGGCCCTTGCGAAACAAGGGAAACAACTGTATGATCATGTATGTCATATACAATATATTCCCCCCACCCAGTTTTGGAATCAAAACTTACCAGAAAGCATGTAGTCCTTGGCTCAGACAGTGTAGTGTGGGCTCAATAGCATCTCAGAGAGGGTTGCACAATACCTAGTATTGCCTTATGTGTATCCCACAAAAACGTTCACTGTTATAAGCAAATGTTTTGATGAATTTAAGCAAAATTCCCCAAATTCCAAGGCTTACCTTCCTATGGAAAATGTCCAGAAATTTTCCAGAAGTTTTCCGACCCTTTGCAACCCTAGAAGCAAATAGGGAGAGGGAAGCATCATTTCTTTGACTCTGTAATAATGGTATGGGAACAATAATGCATTCTATTTTGTAAAGTGGTTTCTTGCGTCAAAACACCACAACATTTTCAGTCATCTCCTTGTCTGAAGGACAAGTGGATAAACAGGTTAATAAGGATCTGCCCCTTTTTTTCACATTTTTGCCTAAAATGACATACCCAAATCTAACTGCCTGTAGCTCAGGACCTGAAGCAAGGATATGCATATTCTTGATACCATTTGAAAGGAAACACTTTGAAGTTTGTGGAAATATGAAAATAATGTAGGAGAATATAAGAAATTAAATCTGGTAAAAGATAATACAAAGAAAAAACATGCATTTTTTTCTTTTCATCTTTGAAATGCAAGAGAAAGGTCACAATGTATTATTCCAGGTTAGGTGCAATTTAGATTTTGGCCACTAGATGGCAGCAGTGTATGTACAACGTTTTAGACTGATCCAAGACTTGTATCAAGTCTGCCCAAATGTGCCTAATTGGTTTATTGATACATTTTCATAACTGTGCACTCTCCACAAACAATAGCATGGGTATTCTTTCACTGGAATAGCTACTGTAAATTGGACAGTGTAGTTAGATTAACAAGAATTTAAGCTTTCTACCCATATCAGATATGTCTACGTCCTGAGAAATTTGTGTTACTCACAACCTCGTGCTTATCACATTAGCCTACGTTAGCTCAACCATCCTGCGGGGGGACACTGATCCTGTAGAGGTTGTCAAGCCCTGCATGTTTTTTTAAGTCTCATGGAATATAGTCCTACATTGAACACCACACATTGGCTGCTACTGTAGGGTGAATGATAAAACAGCCATTTCCATGTTAAAATGTTATGGGATGCTTTTTATCCATTGTTTTTATGGTAGGCCTACATTATAATCAAATAGCCAAAGTAGCCTACTTGGCCACTGTCAAAAATGTAACTTAAAACAGGTACAGCCTCAGTGTTCACAGTAAACGCGCGCTGGAAGTTGCACAGAATTTTCACAATGTTCAAATTTACACTCAGCAGACCTGAAATTTGCTCAGTGGCAAAACAAAAATTGGGGAACATTGCTGCCAACACTGCTCTACATAGTTTGAGCCAGGGTATAGTAGGCTCAGACTGAGGGGTTAACTTTGTCTGTGGCTCTGAGGCAAGCTACTGCGGCGATAGCTTTGTTGGAAGCGTCTGAAAACACATATAGCTCTGTACGTTTTGCCTTCGAGGGAGTTTGTGGTAAAGGTGCGTGATATATGAAGCAGCTTCAGAAGCTGTAGTGAATTCCTCCATGCTTCCCATTCTTTCAGCTTTCCTTTGGGGAATGGTGAATCCCAATCGCAAGTGTCTGAGGAGAGTTCCCGCAGTATGGCTCTGTCTAGTGGTTATCGGATCTACCAGGCCGAGGCGGCTATTGACTGTTGACAGGACTTCCACAAAGCGTGTATAGTTTTTCACTGACTGATACTCTGAAGGAAAATGTGTCCTTTGTTATTTCCCAGCATAATCCAAGACTGTGTTGCATTGGCCTGGTTTCACGTCCGATACGATCTTGTGCAGTCGTAGGTGTGACTCTGCCAGCAATGTTTGTTTTCCGTAGAGGATGAGAACTCCAAGGAGGCTTTTGTTTAGGTCTGGACCTGTGAGCAGCACGTTGTTAAGGGAGAGATCGTACTGCTGTGCGTTGGGGTCAAAAACCACCCTGATCTGGCTTGACCTTTGTGGATGGTAGACCCCGAAGGTCAGCAGATACCAACACACCGCTCCGTCTTTCAGTAGGGGCGCTGGCTTAGCATGGTTGTTTTCAAATACCTTCTCCATGAAGGTGACCAATTCCTCTTTCATGTCAGGCTTCCAGAGTGAACACTTGTTTGTGGTTGTTCGGAAGAGGAGGTCTGGGTGTTCTGAAGGGAAGAGGAGCTACCCAGCTGTGTTGTCTTTGTAAAACTCTTTGTCCATAGTCTTTAAAAAAAGACTGTCTGATGGATAGAGCGGTCTTATTGTCGTTCTCTGTCCTGTCAAACACTGTGTGTCCGAGATTGTCTTCAGCTGCTTTGTGAAAAGGACTTCATTTGAATATATGGGAGAAATCATCCTGCTGCTCCCCGCCATAGCTCACCTTTTTCTCTGGAGCGAAAGTAGCTCTGGTACGGAGTGAGGAAAGATGGCAATCCGTTCTCCAATACGTTCGTTTTGATGCTGCTCATGCTCAGCTTGTGAGTTTCCAGGCATATTTCGCCCAATAGTACCCAGCCCAAGTCGAATCTCTGAACAAAGGGGGCATTGTGTTGTTTTCTCACTTTATGCACTATAACAATGTCTCTCCCCAGCAACAGAATCTGGGCACTTTGATCCACGTTGGGGGTTCTCATGCGTGAGATTCTCATGGTAATATTCTCACTTCTCATGGGGCCACTGCTGCGGCTGGAGATTAGGAATCTTGGGTCATTCCTAGATCTGGCTTCGCAGGAGATGTACCCTGTAAAGTAAGAATGGGGCAAGACATCCTTGTGTACTTTATTTCCTGAAGGACCCACTTTTCCTGGAGGCCATATGGTAGCTTCTCAACTATAGGCATGACGCTGTGGGGGGTGTCCAGGTTGGCCAGACCAGGTAGGGATCCGTCTGCTTTTGCAGCCTGCACTTCTGTCAGAAGATGTCCAAGTTCTCCTAGTTTGTAATAATCTTTGCTGGAGATTCTGGGAAAGGTGTCTAATCTTTTGAAGAGTGAGCTCTCAATGACTTGATGACCCATAGCACCGGTTATTGACATGGACTGGACGGATCCTTTTTACGTGTTGCGCTGACTCCAGCTCTTCCCTCGGAGAGAGGTCGAGTCCTTGTATAGCACCAATGAATGATCAATGCTATGCCCTAAAGCTCTCAGGCCAGTCGTCAAACTGTGTGAGTCCTGTGTTCACTAGCTCACGACGTGCTAGGTACTTGGCAAAGTCTACCATTTTAGGTTGGGTCTGGTCTGCAGGAGCTGGGTTGTGTTGGGGGCAGTAAGGCCGAGCTAGGGTGTCAAATGGATGGTCGTGAGCAATGCTATCTGACCGAAGTTCTCCCTTACGATGTGGGGCTTTAGCAGTGTACATTCCTGTCTGATTGGGGAGCAATGAGTTAAGCTTGGACAGTGCTGCACTATGGAATGTCCCTTTGTTTGCTTATCAGGGTGAATCTGCGGTTGTAGTCACGTGCGGTCGCCCATGTAGCTAGGGTGTTGTCTGAGTGGTTAGGCGAGGGTGACCTGATGTCATCATGTGCTGGTCCTAGGTCTGGTAGGAAATGGTTGTGTAGCTCAGCTTTCTCCCTGACATATTCACCTGTGCATTCAGCTACGTCTTTTCATGATAGTGGTCTGCTAATTTTGTTGCTGAATACCTCAACTTCAAGTTCTGCAGCTGCTTCAAGTATTTCTCTCTCTCCCTCTCTCTCTCTCTCTCTCTCTCTGAAGGATGCTCATGTTCACGCTGCTTCTGCTCTGGCGCCAGCTCTGGCTGCTGCTGCTGGGTGCTGTTTGAACTGGTCACAGAAGCGAGGTCGTCCACTCTGGCCTCTACCATGTTGCAGGGTCCGCTGTGTGTGTGGATCCTTTGCAGTAGTAGCTGTGCCAGCTGGTCACTTGCTTTTTCACTATACTGTCCTCATGGTGTGTGTAACCATAATTTGACAGCCAGACAAACTCCATTCAAAAAGAAAAACCGAACCAGAGTCAGGGATACGCTTCCAAAAACCTCCAGTGTTTTATTGATGAACCAGTGTGAAACTGAAACATATAAAGGAATGTAATTACTGACGCAGCTTAAGCCTAATATATAAATACACAACACAATGCTTAGCCAACAACTGTGAAAATAACTTATTCTAAACACCAATAGTGCACAAAATTCACCTGTATGCTACCTAAAGAAATGAAAGGAATTTACATAAGTAAAGCTAGCTGCTACATTAATTAACAGACATGCTAGGCTAGCAGGGTGATACACTTGACATAAAACCTGAATTACAAACCATCTAGTACAAATACTCTCTGATACAACAAGATAAACATCTTAGAAAATTATTTGTACTTGCAAGCAATGCTTTCAAAGGCTTTAACCTCTACTCTAACAAGTTGCGATCCACCATTAAAACCTGTTGCGACTCTAGGGGCAGTATTTTCATTTTTGAAAAAAAAAAAAACGTTCCCGTTTTAAACGGGATATTTTCTCAGGACAAGATGCTAGAATATGCATATAATTGACAGCTTTGGATAGAAAACACTCTAACGTTTACAAAACTGTAAAGATATTGCCTGTGAGTATAACAGAACTGATGTTGCAGGCGAAAGCCTGAGAAAAATCCAATCCGGAAGTGCCCCATATTTTGAAAGCGCTGCGTTCCAATGAGTCCCTATTGAGCTGTGAATGTGCTATCAACCAGCTTACACTTTCTACGTATTCTCCAAGGTGTCTACAGCATTGTGACGTAGTTTTACGCATTTATGTTGAAGAATAGCCGTAGGTGGCTACATTGCGTAAGTGGTCACCTGATGGCTCCCAGGGTGACTCTCGCGTAAAATACAGAGGTAGCCATTACTCCAATCAGTCCTACTGAAAAAGGATATATTATCAAATAGATATTTGAAAAACACCTTGAGGATTGATTATAAACAACGTTTGCCATGTTTCTGTCGATATTATGGAGCTAATTTGGAATATTTTTCACAGTTTTCGTGACTGCAATTTCTGAGCGATTTATCAGCCAAACGTGAAGAACAAACAGAGCTATTTCGCCTACAAAAATATTTTGGGGAAAAAGGAACATGGCTAGCGAACTGGGAGTCTCGTGAGTGAAAATATCCGAAGATCATCAAAGGTAAACGATTTAATTTGATTGCTTTTTTGATTTCCGTGACCAAGTTACCTGCTGCTAGCTGAACAAAATGCTATGCTATCGATAAACTTACACAAATGCTTGTCTAGCTTTGGCTGTAAAGCATATTTTGAAAATCTAACAAAAGGCTAAGCTGTGTCTCAATATATTTCATTTGTGATTTTCATGAATAGGAATATTTTCTAGGGATATTTATGTCCGTTGCGTTATGCTAATTATTGTCAGGCGATGATGACGCTCCCGCATGCGGGATGGGGAGTCAGTAGAGGTTTTAACAGGTCTGCGACCCGCTTTGGGTCACGACCCATACTTTAAGAAAGGCTGGTGTAGTGCATAAAATGTAGATTTACAAGAGGGCGTAGCAGTCAGATGATATTTTGTTTGTCTTGTCCCTTCCCGTGAATATATTGTTTTTCTTTGTATATATTTTTTATATTTTTAATCTCAATTTCCATCTACGGACTGAACACACTCTCCTGCAACCAGCCTCACCCAATGTGGTAGGAATCTGCTATTTTTTTATACTTTAGAACCGGAACCCCCTTCAGCTAATTAGCTACTAGCTAGTAGTAGTAGCTTTTTCTCTACCACATCTCCGGATTCCTACCGCAAGCTCTGAACCTTTACTCCGGATCATCGAAACTAGCTAGCTGCTTTCCGAGTGGCTACTCCTGGCTAACGTCTCTGTCCAGAAGCAAGCACCAGTTAGCCTGGAGCTAGGCCCATCTCCCGGCTAGTCGAAGAGATCCATCAGACAATTCCTGGGCTTCAAGGTCACGCTAGCTATCTGAATCGGCGTTCCTCCAGCTTGCCTAGCTACTCACTGAACACTATGATCACTCGGCTACACATGCCTCTCCCTAATGTCAAAATGCCTTGTCTATTGCTGTTTTGGTTAGTGATTTTTGTCTTCTTTCACTGTAGCACCTACAGCCCTGCTCAATATGCCTTAGCTAGCCCTTTTATTCCACCCCCCACACATGTGGTGACCTCACCTGGCTTAAATGGTGCCTCTAGAGACAAAACCTCTCTCATCGTCACTCAATGCCTAGGCTTACCTCCACTGTACTCACATCCTACCATACCCTTGTCTGTACATTATGCCTTGAATTTATTTTTCCGCGCCTCAAAATCTGCTCCTTTTACTCTCTGCTCCGAATGCACTAGATGACCAGTTCTTTTAGCCTTTAGCAGTACTCTTATCCTACTCCTCTGGTCATGTAGAGGTTAACGCAGGCCCTGCAGCCCCCAGCATCACTCCCATTCCCCAGGCACTCTCATTTGTTGACTTCTGTAACCGTAAATGCATTGGTTTCATGCATGTTAACATTAGAAGCCTCCTCCCTAAGTTTGTTTTATTCACTGCTTTAGCACTCCGCCAACCCGGATGTCCTAGCCGTGTCTGAATCCTGGCTTAGGAAGGCCACAAAAAATCCTGACATTTCCACCCTAACTATAACATTTTCCGACAAGATAGAACTGCCAAAGGGGGCGTAGTTGCCTGGTTGCTCTTCAAAAGTGCTTTCCAAAAAATTTAGAACTAAGAACAGATATAGCCCTTGGTTTACCCCAGACTTGACTGCCCTTCACCAGGACAAAAACATCCTGTGGCGTTCTGCATTAACATCAAATTGCCCCCGCGATATTCAACTTTTCAGGGAAGTCAGGAAACAATATATTCAGTCAGTTAGGAAAGCTAAGCCTAGCTTTTTCATACAGAAATTTGCTTTCTGTAGCACTAATTCCAAAAAGTTTTGAGACACTGTAAAGTCCATGGAGAATAAGAGCACCCCCTCCCAGCTGCCCACTGCACTGAGGATAGCAAACACTTTCACCACCGACAAATCCACAATGATCGATCCTGGCTACCCCTGCCAACATCTCAGCACCCCTGCAGCAACTTGCCCAACCCCCCCCGCTTCTCCTTCACCCAAATCCAGATAGCTGATGCTCTGAAACAGCTGCAAAATCTGGATCCCTACAAATCAGCTGAGCTAGACAATCTGGACCCTCTCTTAATAAAATTATCAGCCGAAATTGTTGCAACCCCTATTACTAGTCTATTCAACCTCTCTTTCCTATCGTCTGAGATCCCCAAAGATTGGAAAGCTGCCGCGGTCATTCCCCTCTTCAAAAGGGGAGACACTCTAGACCCGAACTTTTATAGACCTATATCCATCCTGCCCTGCCTTTCTAAAATCTTTGAAAGCCGAGTTAACAAACAGATCACCCACCATTTCGAATCCCACCATACCTTCTCCACTATGCAATCTGGTTTCCGAGCTGGTCATGGGTGCACCTCAGCCACGCTCAAGGTCCTAAACAATATCATAACCAACATCAATAAAAGACAGTACTGTGCAGCCGTCTTCACTGACCTGGCCAAGGCTTTTGAGTCTGTCAATCACCGCATTCTTATCGGCAGACTCAATAGCCTTGGCTTCTCAAATGACTGCCTCGCCTGGTTCACCAACTACTTCTCAGATAGAGTTCAGTGTGTCAAATTGGAGGACCTGCTGTCCGGACCTCTGGCAGTCTCTATGGAGGTGCCACAGGGTTCAATTCTCGGGCTGACTCTTTTCTCTCTATATATCAATGATGTCGCACTTGCTGCTGGTGATTCTCTAATCCACTGCTATGCAGACGACACCATTCTGTATACATCTGGCCCTTCTTTGGACGCTGTGTTAACCGTCCTCCAAACGAGCTCAACGCCATACAACACTCCTTCCGTGGCCTCCAACTGCTTTTAAATGCTAGTAAAACTAAGTGCATGCTCTTCAACCGATTGCTGCCCGCACCCACCCGCCCGACTAGCATCACTACTCTAAATGGTTCTGACCTAGAATATGTGAACAACTACAAATACCTAGGTGTCTGGTTAGACTGTAAACTCTCCTTCCAGACTCACATTAAGCATCTCCAATCCAAAATTAAATCTAGAATCGTCTTCCTATTTCGCAACAAAGCCTCCGTCACTCATGCTGCCAAACATACCCTCGTAAAACTGACTATCCTACCGATCCTTGACTTCGGCGATGTCACTTACAAAATAGCCCCCAACACTCTACTTAGCAAACTGGATGCAGTCTATCACAGTGCCATCCGTTTTGTCACCAAAGCCCCATATACTACCCACCACTGCGACCTGTATGCTCTCGTTGGCTGGCCCTCGCTACATATCCGTCGCCAAACCCACTGGCTCCAGGTCACCTATAAGTCTTTGCTAGGTAGAGCCCTGCCTTATCTGAGCTCACTGGTCACCATAGCAACACCCCCCCGTAGCACGAGCTCCAGCAGGTATATAGCACTGGTCATACCCAAAGCCAACACTTACTTTGGCAGCCTTTCCTTCTAGTTCTCTGCTGCCAATGACTGGAATGAATTGCACAAATCTCTGAAGCTGGAGTCTTATATCTCCCTCTCTAACTTTAAGCATCAGCTATGAATAAATGTCCTACTAATAAATGTCCTACTGAGTCCTACTGAGTTCCAAACTACCTCTGGAAGCAACGTCAGCACAAGAATAATTTGTCGGGAGCTTCATGAAATGGGTTTCCATGGCCGAGCAGCCGCACACAAGCCTCAGATCACCATGTGCAATGCCAAGCATTGGCTGGAGTGGTGTACAGCTCACCGTCATTGTACTCTGGAGCAGTCGAAATGCGCTCTATGGAGTGACGAATCACTCACGGAAGAATCTGGGTTTGTCAAAAGCCAGAAGAACACTGCTTGACTGAATGCATAATGCCAACTGTAAAGTTTGGTGGAGGGGGAATAATGGTCTGGGGCTGTTTTTCATAGTTTGGGCAAGACCCCTTAGGGAAATCTTAATGTTACCGCATCCAAAGAAATTCTAGACGATTCTGTGTTTCCAACTTTGTGGCAACAGTTTGGGAAAGGCCCTTTCCTGTTTTAGCATGACAATGCCCCCGTGCACAAAGCGAGGTCCATTCACTTTTGGGATGAATTGGAACGCCGACTGCGAGTCAGACCAAATCACCCAAAATCAGTGCCCAACCTCACTAATGCTCTTGGGGCTGAATGGAAATAAGTGTTCCAACATCTAGTGGAACGGCTTACCAGAAGAGAGAAGGCTGTTATAGCAGCAAAGGGGGAACCAACTCCATATTAATGCCCATGATGTTCGACAAGCAGGTGTCCACATACTTTTGGTCATGTAGTGTATTTGTCTTTTCAGAAACATTTTTGGGAGCATCTGATGACCTAACGTGGTGACTGATGAAAATAAATTTCTCTGGTCCCTACTGTTGCAGTCATGATGCAAGTGGTGCTATGCTCTCAAATCCACCCATGTTTCTAGTTTGACCAGCGGTTTTCAGCAACTGGTATTTTTCATATTGGCAGGTTTGCTAGCAACAAACTATACTGAACAAAAATATAAACACAACATGGAACAATTTCAATGATTTTAATAAGTTACAGTTCATATAAGGAAATCCGTCATTTGAAATAAATGAATTATGCACTAATCTATGGATTTCACATGACTGGGCAGGGGTGCAACCATCGGTGGGCCTGGGAGGGCATAGACCCACCCACTGGGGGAGCCAGTCCCAGCCAATCAGAATTTGTTTTTCACCACAAAAGGGCTTTATTTCAGACATAAATACTCCTGAGTTTCATCAACTGTCCGGGTAGCTGTTCTCAGACGATCCCGCAGGTGAAGAAGCTGTCACACCCTGATCTGTTTCACCCGTCTTTGTGCTTTGTGATTTCAAGGTGTCGCTCATCTTCCCCATTATCCCCTGTGTATTTAGACTTGTGTTCTGTTTGTCTGTTGCCAGTTTGTTTTGTTTGTGAAACCTACCAGTGTTTGTTCCCCTGCGCCTGTCTGTTTCTTGCTCCTGTTTCTGTTGTTTGCCTGCCCCTGTATAAGAAATATGCATTTGTTTCTTCGACACTGTCTGCATTTGGGTCATACCTGAACCGTGATAGAAGCCGGATGTGGAGGTCCTGGGCTGGCATGCTTACATGTGGTCTGCGGTTGTGAGGCCGGTTGGACGTACTGCCAAATTCGCTAAAACTACGTTGGAGGCGACTTATGGTAGAGAAATTAATATTAAATTCTCTGGCAACAGCTCTAGTGGACATTCCTACAGTCAGCATGCCAATTGCACAGTCCCTCAAAACTTGAGACATCTGTGGCATTGTGTTGTGTGAAACTGCACATTTTAGAGTGGCCTTTTGTCCCCAGCTCAAGGTGCATCTGTGTAATGATAACGCTGTTTAATTAGCTTATTGATATGCCAGGTGGATGGATTATCTTGGCAAAGGATAAATGCTCACTAAGATGAATGTAAAGAACTTTGTGCACAAAATTTGAGAAAATATTTTTTTTGTGTTCTGGCTGCAGAGGTTGTGACTGTGTAGCTGTAATTTCAGCTAGATAAAAACATTGCCCATAAAGGACAAATGACTGGGTCGCGTCCATAAATATCGAACTAATCGAACAAACAACTGGGTTGCATCTCTAGCATCCAAAAGATGAGAAAGTATGAATTTGCATGTAACAATTTTGCTTATATTTCTATCAGTAAATGTGTGCTTTAGTATTGTTTTCTTTTGTTTCCCTTTATTTAACTAGGCAAGTCCTTTAACCTCTAATGACTCCCCATCCCGCATGAGGGAGCATAATCATCGCCTGACACTAATTAGCATAATGCAACGGATATTCCTATTCAAATATTCCTATTCATGAAAATCACAAATTAAATATATTAAGACACAGCTTAGCCTTTTGTTAATCACCCTGTCATCTCAGATTTTCAAAATATGCTTTACAGCTAAAGCTAGACAAGCATTTGTGTAAGTTTATCGATAGCCTAGCATAGCATTTTGTCCAGCTAGCAGCAGGTAACTTGGTCACGGAAATCAGAAAAGCAATCAAATTAAATCGTTTACCTTTGATGAGCTTCGGATATTTTCACTCACGAGACTCCCAGTTAGATAGCAAATGTTCCTTTTTTCCAAAAATATTATTTTTGTAGGCGAAATAGCTCCGTTTGTTCTTCACGTTTGGCTGAGAAATCGCCAGGAAATTGCAGTCACGAAAACGGCGAAAAATATTCCAAATTAGCTTCATAATATCGACAGAAACATGGCAAACGTTGTTTATAATCAATCCTCAAGGTGTTTTTCAAATATCTATTCGATAATATATCCATCGGGACAATTCGTTTTTCAGTAGGACTGATTGGATTAATGGCTACCTCTGTATTTTACGCGAGAATCTCTCTGGGAGCATCAGGTGACCACTTGCGCAATGTAGCCGCTTACGGGTATTCTTCAACATAAATGCGTAAAACTACGTCACAATACTGTAGACACCTTCGGGAATACGGAGAAAGAGTAATCTGGTTGATAGCCCATTCACTGCTCAATAGGGACGCATTGGAACGCAGCGCTTTCAAAACATGAGGCACTTCCGGATTGGATTTTTCTCAGGCTTTCGCCTGCAACATCAGTTCTGTTATACTCACAGACCATATTTTTACAGTTTTGGAAACTTTAGAGTGTTTCCTATCCTAAGCTGTCAATTATATGCATATTCTAGCATCTTGTCCTGACAAAATATCCCGTTTACTACGGGAACGTTTTTTTCCCAAAAATGAACATACTGCCCCCTAGTCACAACAGGTTTTAAGAACAAATCATTTTTTACAATGACGGCCTACCCCAGACGACCCCAGACGCCAATTGTGCGCCGCCCTATGGGACACCCAATCACGGCCGGATGTGATGCAGCCTGGATTCAAACCAGGGACTGCAGTGACGCCTCTTGCACTGACATGCAGTGCCTTAGACCGCTGCACCACTCCGGAGTATAAGTGGGATAAATGCCCCCGTTCTGTACAAAAATGAACTCGGGTCCTCCTCGCCCAGCTGCGTTGTCTATTATTTCCAAAGGTAATGTAAATAACATATGTGTTCTTCCCTTACTTAATCTATGTGCTAACAATGAAATGCTTACTACTGGCCCTTCCCAATAATGCAGAGAATTTTTTGGGGAAATAATAGAAAAATAATAACACAAGGAATAAATACACAATGAGTAACGATAACTTGGCTACTGTATATATAAGGGTACCAGTACTGAGTAGATGTGCAGAGGTACGAGGTAATTGAGATAGATATGTACATACACATTGCATTCGGAAAGTATTCAGACCCCTTCACTTTTTCCACATTTTACAGCCTTATTCTAAAATCAATCTACACACAATGCCCCATAATATCAAAGCGAAAATTGTTTTTTTATTTATTTTGGGGCAAGTGTATAAAAATACAATAAAAAACACCTTATTTACTTAAGTATTTAGACCCTTTGCTATGAAACTAGAAATTGAGCTCAGGTACATTCTGTTTCCATTGATCATCCTTGAGATGTTTCTACAACTTGATTGTAGGTCAATTAAATTGATTGGACATGATTTGGAAATTCACACACCTGTCTATATAAGGTCCCACAGTTGACAGTGCATGTCAGAGCAAAAACCAAGCAATGAGGTCAAAGGAATTGTCCGTAGAGCTCCAAAACAGGATTCTGCCAAGGCACAGATCTGGGGAATGGTACCAAAACATTTCTGCAGCACAGAAGGTCCCCAAGAACACAGTGGCATCCTTCATTCTTAAATGGAAGAAGTTTGGAACCACCAAAACTGTTCCTAGAGCTGTCCGCCAGGCTAAACTGAGCAATTGGGTGAGAAGGGCCTTTTTCAGGAGGTGACCAAGATGGTCACTCTTTTTTATTTTACCTTTATTTAACTAGGTAAGTCAGTTAAGAACAAAATTCTTATTTTCAATGACGGCCTAGGAACAGTGGGTTAACTGCCTGTTCAGGGGCAGAATGACAGATTTGTACCTTGTCGGCTCAGGGGTTTGAAATTGCAACCTTCCGGTTACTAGTCCAACACACTAACCACTAGGCTACCCTGCCGCCCCACTCTGACAGGGCTCCAGTTCCCCTGTGGAGATGGGCAAACCATCCAGAAGGACATTCCTCTCTGCAGCACTCCACAAATCTGGCCTTTATGGTAGAATGGCCAGACGGAAGCCACTCCTCAGTAAAATAGCACATGACAGCCCACTGGGAGTTTGCAAAAAGGCACCTAAAGACTCTCAGAATGAAACCAAGATTGAACTCTTTGACCTGAACGCCAAGCATCACGTCTGGAGAAAACCTGGGACCATCCCTACGGTGAAGCATGGTGGTGACAGCATCATGCTGTGGGGGTGTTTTTCAGCAGCAGGGACTGGGAGACTAGTCAGGAAAGGGAAAGATGAATGGAGCAAAGTACGGAAAGATCCTTGATGAAAACTTGCTCCAGAGCACTCAGGACCTCAGACTGGGACCAAGGTTCACCTTCCAACAGGACAATGACCCTAAGCACACAGCCAAGACAACACAGGAGTGGCTTGGGACAAGTCTCTGAATGTCCTTGAGTGGCCCAGCCAGATGCTGGACTTGAACCCGATCAAACATCTCTGGAGAGACCTGAAAATAGCTGTGCAGCAACACTCCCCATCCAACCTGACAGAGCTTTGGAGGATCTGCAGAGAAGAATGTGAGAAACTCCCCAAATACAGGTGTGCCAAGTTTCGAGCATCATACCCAAGAGGCTGTAATCGCGGCCAAAGGTGCTTCAACAAAGTACTGATTAAAGGGTCTCAATACTTGTGTAAATGTCATATTTCCATTTTTTTGGTTTATACATTTGGTAGCATTTCTAAAAACCTGTTTTTGCTTTGTCATTATGGTGTATTGTGTGTAGATTGTTTTTTTCCCTTATCAATCTAATCAATTTTAGAATAAGGCTTTAAGGTAACAAAATGTGGAATAAGTTAAGGAGTCTGAATATATTCCAAATGCACTGTAGGTAGGGATAAAGTGACTAGGCAGCAGGATAGACAGTAAACAGGAATAAACTATTTTTTTAAACCAACTTACAATAGAGCACGCTGGGAAATATGACAATGATGGGTGTGGTTTTGATTCAACTCTGGTTATTAACACCAACACTGCGGTTATTTTACACTACTGAGTGATAATTTAACACCTGAATCAACAGGAGAAATGTTACACTGACAAAGCAACACTAATTAACACTGGCCAATGTGCTCTGTGATATGAAAGGGAAACATCTGCAGCCTCAGTGTGGTAAGCCTACTTTCTGCTTTGGGCCCTATTCAAAACTAGTGCACTAAATAGGGAATAGGGTGCCATTTGGGACTTTGGCATAATTACCTGCGAGGGGGGACTTGTGATCTTTTTAATTATTCTGTACTTCATTTTCTATCCCACCATTCAAAACGCAACATGAATATGGATTGCTATGAAGATCCATCTTTAAAAAATCTCCCAGGCCCATAAATTATACAACTTTGGTCCATATAGGGGATGAGGCGTGGATGGGGAGGCACAAGTGGATCTCTTTCATTGCCTATACCCTCCGTCAGCAGCCCCAGTCTCGACCCTGGCTGTGAAGTGTCGGGGCTAATTGAATCGACTGCTCTTTGGAGCTGAAATGGGGGAGAAAGAAGAAAAAGAGGTAGGCCTACACTTGTTATCTTGTGAACCCCTCAAACATGTAAAAGATAGGAATCACTTGCATGTCAGCAGTATGAGATGGAATTAACAATAGATTTTTTTTTATTGTTGCAAAGGTCGTTAGGGCTGATAGACAGGGGTAATTATGGAAATGATCTCCCCGGTTCTGCAGAATGTTTTCCCGCTTCCATACGGACTGGAGAGCCATTCAATCAGCCGCTCTCGTGGGAAAGTTCAGCCATAACTGCAAGTGTACCAGCAAAATCTAATTAAGCAAAGAGATTTCATTAGTATTTATAGCCTAAAGGAATTTGTAAAAGTACAGAGCCAGTGAAGTTATATAGGACTGAATAGAGTATAATTATTGGTTAATGACAAAGGCCATAGAAGACATACACATGGGTGTTGAATAGATCATTGAATGGTGTTAAGAATGAACAAAAATTCAGGAGAGGGCCAGACTTGAAAGCAACACTTAACTAGTTGCCTTGAACGCAGCTCGATAGCAACTCAACAAGCACCAGCTGCTACTAATTGCCAATCAGCCTCCATGCCTGTTTGCAACACTTTAACTAGTTGACTTGAACAGAGCTCCTCAACAAGCATCAGCTCATTGCTAATCAGCCTCCACACCTGTCCTCACTCTCCTTAATCACAACTACCGCCTTACTTAAACCTGGGGCGGCAGGTAGCCAGCCTAGTGGTTAAGAGCAATGGGATCAGTAACTGATTCAACTAGGTGAAAAATCTGTCGCGCTGCCCTTGAGCAAACCCTAATTGGTCCTGTAAGACATTCTGGATAAGAGCATCTGCTAAATGATTTAAATTTTAAATGTAATCATTATTTCAAACAGTTTCTGTTGGAGAGATTTAAGGTAGGTCCCTCCCTGTTTGCTCAATCTGTCCAATAGAAACTCGTTTTTTCGTTGCAAAATGGAACTGTTTGGAGTAAAGATTACACCCCTGACCAAACTAACAGTCCTCTCTTTTGCATTGCAGGACACTGCATTACTGGCCTTAGGCTCTGCATGGTCAATCTGACATTGCAGTGGCTGTACAGAAGTTGAAGAGCGCATACGTCTTGTGCTTAGGAGCGCTGTCCTAAACATCCAATAATTTCGTCTGCACCGCTTCACTCGTAGTGATTCAGGGCTAATCTTGATAGCCATCCAGCTAATTACAAACAACTAGCTAAAAGACAAGACCTTACCTCATCTGAGATGTGGCGTCAGTTTCCTGGTGCTTGACGTAAGAGCTCACCCAAGAGCGCATGAAGTAGGAGGACTGCACCGTTTTCCCACCAGCATCCCATCGCAAATCTAACCATTGCTCCCCAGAAAAACTAGCCTACATTTAGGCTGTTTATATGTGTATTTCACATGTTGAGGTAGAAATAGGAGTATAATGCTTGTACGGATGTCAACTCCAATACATGTTCATGTCATTAATCAACTGCATTACAGGTTGTTGTTTTTTAACTACAGTTAACTACCAACACCTATTTCTGTATGCTAGCTATGCTACCAGTTTATACGAATGGGAGTTAGCATTTGTAGTCACTTTTAAATCTGGAAAAACTTCTAAATGTTACGCATCAAAAACAGCCAAGTATATCCAAATCGGATTTTGACAAATATCCACTGTTAACGTGGATTTAACGTTTATTTAACTCCATTGATTTCTTTATCGCATCTATCCCCATTGTCTTCCCGATCTCTTTCCAGTAGTTCAAACAAATTGTCGTCTTTGAAATCCCTAAACAAGGTATCATAAAGATCTTTTTTCTGGTAGCCTTTCCTCAAAATAATCAATTTAAGGTAGTGAGTTTCTGTTTATACGAGAGTTTGTTTGTTTATAAAGCATGTATCACCATTACGTCCCCGATCTCTTTCCAGGAGTTCAAACTAATTTAGGTGTCTTTGAAATGCCTACGCAAGGTATCAAATATTGTTGTTTTTTTGTAAACTTGTTATCCTTCCCACAAAATTATCCATGTTTGTCATGGAAGTGAATTTGTTTTTTATACAGGATGTAAGCCCCCCCGCGTCTACCTTCAACCAATCGTGTCAATACAGAGCTATATGGAGCCCTCAGCATTGTTACAAAATGTGGAAGGCGCACAGCAATGCTTGATTTGGCCACAGCAAGCCTCTGGAGTCTTCATATGGAGCCTCGATTGCATTCCCAGCCTTGTGCAGGTAAATATTCTAAACCCATTTAAATTTTATCCCTGATGTTCCTTGGACATCTGTTTAGGCTTTTGTTACTCAACATGGTCTTGCCTGCCATATGCCAATATGGATAATAACATGCATGCAGTGGGGAGAACAAGTATTTGTTGATTTTGAGTCTGTTTGTCATTTTTATTAGGTACACTTCAACTGTGAATCTAAAACAAAAATGGACATTGGATTTTTTAAGTAATTAATTTGCATTTTATTGCATGACAGTATTTGTAACGTAAGTTCAAACAGGTGCAGTTATTACCTGTAATAAGGTGAATGAGTATAAAAGACACCTGTCCACACACTCAATCAAACTCCAACGCCTCCACATTGGCCAAGACCAGGGCTGTGTAAGGACATCAGGGATAAAAGTAAACCTGCACAAGGCTAACAGGTCTGTGAGAAGGCAACAAGTCATTTATTAGAAAATGGAAGAAATTCAAGATTCTATCACCCCGGTCTGGGGCTATGCAAGTGATCAAATATCTGTCATGCAATACACGGCAAAATGACCTGAAAAGCTTACAGTCTCAAAGAAAACCTTAAAAAATCATGGATTAAAATACAATGGGAGAAGGTCATGTGGTCTGATGAGACAAAAATATAGCTTTTTGATTTTCTGGACAGGACGACTTTTTGTTTTAGATTCCGTCTCTCACAGTTGAAGTGATCTCTGTAATTACAAACAAAGGTTTCCGTACCAAATATTAAGTTCTCCTTTTCTGATGTATGTACCTCATACAATGTGATTTTCTGGATTTTTGTTTTAGATTCCGTCTCTCACAGTTGAAGTGTACCTATTACAAAAATTACAGACCTCTACATGCTTTGTAAGTAGGAAAACCTGCAAAATTGGCAGTGTGTCAAATACTTGTTCTCCCCACTGTATAGCTCAACATTCATTTAATATATATATGGACATTTATTAGTCTTTATTTGAATCAAACATGCATAATAGGCTAAGCCTATCTATGTTTTCACCCTGATGTTCATTCATATTTTTGCCAAAATGCAGATCAGGATCTCAAGCTCAGCAAACGTTGAAAATTATACTTGTTTGATTTACATGTTATTTGCATGTTATTTTTACATTAATACGTGTCACATATCAGTTTGCTAACAATGTAAAAAATATATATATACACTACCGTTCAAAAGTTTGGGGTCACTTAAAAATGTCCTTGTTATTGAAAGGAAAGCAAAAATTAGCCATCAAAATAACATCAAATTGATCAGAAATACAGTGTAGACATTGTTAATGTTGTAAATGACTATTGTAGCTGGAAATGGCAGAATCTTTATGGAATATCAACATAGGCGTACCGAGGCCCGTTATCAGCAACCATCACTCCTGTGTTTCAATGGCACGTTATGTTAGCTAATCCAAGTTTATCATTTTAAAAGGCTAATTGATCATTAGAAAACCCTTTTGCAATTATGTTAGCACACCTCAAAACTGTTGTACTGATTAAATAAGCAATAAAACTGTCAGGCTTTAGACTAGTTGAGTATCTGGAGCATCAGCATTTGTGGGTCAGATTACAGGCTCAAAATGGCCAGAAACAAAGAACTTTCTCCTGAAACTCATCAGTCTATTCTTGTTCTGAGAAATGAAGGCTATTCCATGCAAGAAATTGCCAAGAAACTGAAGATCTTGTACAACGCTGTGTACTACTCCCTTCACAGAACAGCGCAAACTGACTCTAACCAGAATAGAAAAAGGTGTGGTGCACAACTGAGCAAGAGGACAAGTACATTAGTGTCTAGTTTGAGAAACAGACGCCTCACCAGTCCTCAACTGGCAGCTTCATTA
Organism: Oncorhynchus tshawytscha; assembly: GCF_018296145.1. NCBI lineage: Eukaryota > Metazoa > Chordata > Actinopteri > Salmoniformes > Salmonidae > Oncorhynchus > Oncorhynchus tshawytscha. The sequence continues at coordinate 40,530,496 of NC_056429.1, read as the reverse complement.
AATAGTACCCACAAAACACCAGTCCTAACGTCAACAGTGAAGAGGCGACTCCGTGATGCTAGCCTTCTACGTTTTGAACGGTCATCCAACTCGGAATTGTAAATCCGGCCTCTTTCAAGAGCTACGACCTGAAGATCAATGAGATCATGATTCAACCTTGTTTTTTTTCAGAGTTCCCAGTTATTATGAAAGCACCATAAATCCAGAGAATGACAGAAGTTGACGACAAAATTAGCCTACAAAGGACCGCCGCGCCACCTTCCTTTTCAAGTCAGCACAGCACAACAATGTGAGTCCAAAAATGTATTGTATGCTGCTGCATAAATTAGGTAATATGCCAGGAAGATATGTATACTCTAGCTAAGAATGTAATACTAAGTGTATGTTGTGTAGTAAGATGTTAGTGTGCTTCACCCTAATAATTTGGTCTATTTACCCCCCTTAATTTCGCCTACTGTTCTACTGTAGCCTATAACCTGTTTTAGAGAAATGTCATCATCGAGTAATGTAAGAGCTTTCATTGTCTACTTATATGCCCCCTTTATTTATCCTACGGTTCTGACTTGGTTTACAGGGAGAACACTGTAAGAATGGCTCATGTTCTAAATTCTCTCTTTTTTTTCTTCTTTTTTTTCTGTCTGTTAATTTCAAAAGTGCTGAACAAATAGTTATATTGACTACGTCCGTCTTAGCTCGCTCATTAAAGTCTTAATCGAAATTATGGATTGCCTCTTATCCACTTGTCGTACCCTTATGCCATAGTTTGTACATCTCAATTAAAAACAACATTTGTTTAAGCAAGTCAGCCATATCAACTATGTTTTTTAAAAGGCAGTAAATTAGGCTGAATGAACTGTTTCGCTGCCAGACAACGCTCCACTGATAGCCAGGTGTAGCAGTGGTAAGATGTTGCGACAGCTTTATGTAGGCCGTTTGTGGGCACCGTCTGTCACAATTACAGTGCAATTAATGTATTGTTGAGTGTTGTGTAGTGGCTTTGCTGGCATACATCCCACTTATTTACTTTTTTTGCCCCACCAAGATTTACATGTTGAAATCGCACTGCTGACTTTCCAATAATATTTTATTTAATTTTACCATTTTTGGGCCTCTACAGTCAGTATTAACTGTGTTAGTTCATAAAAACAATGGTGATCTAACATCACCATGCACCGAAAACAAAACTACACATGATATTTCTGTCTAGGCATTTTCCAGGTAAGGAATACTAGGCTCATCATATTTTTTATAAAGCAACAACAAATGGAAATTTGTAGGCAACGGTACAGTATGGAAATATAATTGGAAGTGATTGAAATGTTGCCGGATTGTTTCCATAATTGCAGCAACATCAGAAGTCTAACTCATAGTCAGAAGGGATGTAGCTCCTTCTATTTTCTGAGGCTTTAGTGGCTGTACATGATTTAATTATTATTTTGACCTTTTTTATAATTTTTTGGACAATTTTAAGAAATAGGCTATTCGTTGCCAAGAGTAGTTTTTGGTCATTATTTATGTTGCATGGGAAATATTATTGGTCATTTTCAATGAGTGGTTATCTCACAAAGATCATACTGTCCAAAACGGCATGCCTGCATTTCAATATTAGATACATGGCTGGCTGTCTTTCATATTTTATGCAAATAATTGTCTGTTGAAAACTTCGATTTCAATGTCGTGTTTTTGAGTTACACTATCCATCTACAGATCTGTTCTAGGTAGCTGCGCTCCTATCCAAGGTGGTGCGAGATGTGATTAATCATATTGCGTAGCCTATTAGGTTTACACGGGTAATTTGTGGTGTTTACAACCTAAACCATGGTACTCAAATAGCACGTTCTGGTTGTGCTAATGTGCAACTTCAGCCCTCATCTAAATGGCAATAAAACCTAGAAACCGGGTGCGCATTGCACATACTTACTAAGACACATTGGCATGTTAATCCAGCTCACATTTAGCAGGAGGTGTCAATTTCCCACCGAGCCTCAATTGGGAACTCCGTGGGTACCCGCACAGAGCACTTTCGAGGACAGTGAGACTGGAAACATTCCGTTGGTTGTATTCTATTATAAACTGGGTGGTTTGAGACCTGAATGCTGATTGGCTGACTGCCGTGGTATATCAGACCATATACCGTGGGTACGACAAAACATTTATTTTAACTGCTCTAATTATGTTGGTAACCAGTTTATAATAGCAATAAGGCACTTCGGGGTTTGTGCTAAATGGCCAATATACCACGGCTAAGGGCTGTGTCCAGGCACTCCGCGTTCCATCGTGCGTAAGAAGAGCCCTTAGCCGTGGTACATTGGCCATATACCACACCTCCTCGGCCTTATTGCTTAAGTAGCTATCTTGGAAATGTGAAGATAAAAACAAAAGCTAATGCGTTATGAAAACACAACAACAAGATTTCAATAATAATTTAAGCAATTTTTGGGGGGTTGAACACATTATTTAAATACAAGATGGACCTAACTGTAATAGAATAGCCTAATGTCGGTGCAAAGTTATTTATAATGGATATAATGCGTGAATTGCATGGTTTATCATAGGCCTACTGTTTTTCTCAAAATATGCCTACTAATGAATAACAACCTCACTTGAAATATCAAAACAGATTTCACTGAAATATGTCATGCATAGGCTTCAGTTACTGTATTGTTTTTAGCCAAATTGTTTCTATGAGTTAGCTAGCTAGTCTCAGTCTGGACGCAGACACTGTTACTTTAGGTAACTAGCGAGCTACATATTGAAATGAAAGGAGAGTCTCAGGTTGACATTTATTGTCATGATCCTGGAGGCAGAACTGAGTGATGCCCCCCTTAGATAGGCCAGCTGCAAATGCAGAATTTCTATATTGTACAAATTCATGAAAACAAAAATGTGATTTTTTTTGTTGTCATAATTTAAGGTTAGGGTTAAGGTAAGATTTAAAATCTGATTTTGACTATGGTTATGCCAGCTAGTGGCCAGTCTGTAGTGTAGCCTCCAGAAAGAGATTCATGACGAAAAACGCTAACCTGCGTCTCAATTGTGCATCCAAGTTTAGGCTATCCATTTTGACTTTCCACTTAAACATTGTGTCTTTGCCCACCAGATATTAGCCCCAGATAGCCTACTAAATGTGACATGAGAGTGCTTCTCCCACCACTAGTGTACCAAGTGCAGGTAGGACATATTGAAATGAAAGTAGTCTCTCAAAAGTTTATGAATTTTGACTGTCCCCTAAAACCTTGCAACATTTTTTTAATGTTCTGAGAACAGAAGTGAAAATGTCGCCTGTCCCTGGGAGAGTTTAATTTTAAGTTGTAGGGAGGTTCTTATTTTTTGTTTAAAAAAAAATCATATATTATATATACAGTGGGGCAAAAAAGTTTTTAGTCAGCCACCAATTGTGCAAGTTCTCCCACTTAAAAAGATGAGAGAGGCCTGTAATTTTCATCATAGATACACTTCAACTATGACAGACAAAATGAGAAAAAAAATCCAGAAAATCACATTGTAGGATTTTTAATGAATTTATTTGCAAATTATGGTGGAAAATAAGTATTTGGTCACCTACAAACAAGCAAGATTTCTGGCTCTCACAGACCTGTAACTTCTTCTTGAAGAGGCTCCTCTGTCCTCCACTCGTTACCTGTATTAATGGCACCTGTTTGAACCTGTTATCAGTATAAAAGATACCTGTCCACAACCTCAAACAGTCACACTCCAAACTCCACTATGGCCAAGACCAAAGAGCTGTCAAAGTACACCAGAAACAAAATTGTAGACCTGCACCACGCTGGGAAGACTGAATCTGCAATAGGTAAGCAGCTTGGTTTGAAGAAATCAACTGTGGGAGCAATTATTAGGAAATGGAAGACATACAAGACCACTGATAATCTCCCTCGATCTGGGGCTCCATGCAAGATCTCACCCCGTGGGGTCAAAATGATCACAAGAACGGTGAGCAAAAATCCCAGAACCACACGGTGGGACCTAGTGAATGACCTGCAGAGAGCAGGGACCAAAGTAACAAAGCCTACCATCAGTAACACACTACGCCACCAGGGACTCAAATCCTGCAGTGCCAGACGTGTCCCCCTGCTTAAGCCAGTACATGTCCAGGCCCATCTGAAGTTTGCTAGAGAGCATTTGGATGATCCAGAAGAAGATTGGGAGAATGTCATATGGTCAGATGAAACCAAAATATAACTTTTTTGGTTAAAACTCAACTCGTCGTGTTTCGAGGACAAAGAATGCTGAGTTTCATCCAAAGAACACCATACCTACTGTGAAGCATGGGGGTGAAACATCATGCTTTGGGGTTGTTTTTCTGCAAAGGGACCAGGACGACTGATCCGTGTAAAGGAAAGAATGAATGGGGCCATGTATCGTGAGATTTTGAGTGAAAACCTCGTTCCATCAGCAAGGGCATTGAAGATGAAACGTGGCTGGGTCTTTCAGCATAACAATGATCCCAAATACACCGCCCGGGCAAGGAAGGAGTGGCTTCGTAAGAAGCATTTCAAGGTCCTGCAGTTGCCTAGCCAGTCTCCAGATCTCAACCCCATAGAAAGTCTTTGGAGGGAGTTGAAAGTCCGTGTTGCCCAGCAACAGCCCCAAAACATCACTGCTCTAGAGGAGATCTGCATGGAGGAATGGGCCAAAATACCAGCAACAGTGTGTGAAAACCTTGTGAAGACTTACAGAAAACGTTTGACCTCTGTCATTGCCAACAAAGGGTATATAACAAAGTATTGAGATAAACTTTTGTTATTGACCAAATACTTATTTTCCACCATAATTTGCAAATAAATAAATTAAAAATCCTACAATGTGATTTTTCTGGACTCTTTTTTCAAATTTTGTCTGTCATAGTTGAAGTGTACCTATGATGAAAATTACAGGCCTCTCTCATCTTTTTAAGTGGGAGAACTTGAACAATTGGTGGCTGACTAAATACTTTTTTGCCCCACTGTATATATAAATAAATGTGAGCGTAAATTTACAGCACCATGGAGTGAATCCTTACTACCGCTACACCTGGCTATCAGCAGAGCCTTGTCTGGCAGCGAAACAGTTAATTCAGCCTAATTTACTGCCGTTAAAAAAACATAGCTGATATGGCTGACTTGCTTAAACAAATGTGGTTTCTACTGACAGTTGAGATGTACAAACTATGACATAAGTGAACGATGGGCGGATAAGAGGCAATCCGGAATTTCTTTCAAGATATTAATGAGAGAGCTAAGTCTGACGGAGTTAACATGTATTTGTTCAGCACTTTTGAAATCTACAGTGACATAATTTAGAACATGGACCGTTCTTACAGTATTCCCCCTGTACACTAAGTCAGAACCGTAGGATAAATAAAAGGGGCATATAATCAGACAATGAAAGCTCTTACAATACTTGATGACATTTCTCTAAAACAGGCTATAGGCTACATGTGGACCACCAAGTCAGAACAGTAGGCTAAGAGGGCTCCCGAGTGGTGCAGTGGTCTAAGGCACTGCATCGCTGTGCTAGCTGGACCACTAGAGATTCTGGGTTCGAGTCCAGGCTGTCACAGCCAGTCGCAACCGGGAGACCCATGGGGCGGCGCACAATTGGCCCAGCATTGTCTGGTTTAGGGGAGGGTTTGGTCGGCAGGGATGTCCTTGTCCCATCGCGCACTAGCGACTCCTGTGACGGGCCGGGCACAGTGCAGGTCACCAGGTGCACAGTGTTTTCTCTGACACATTGGTGCGGCTGGCTTCCGGGTTACTGGGCATTGTGTCAAGAAGCAGTATGGCTTGGTTGGGTTGTGTTTCGGAGGACGCAGCAATGAGATAAGACTGTAAGAACCAGTTGGATACCACGAAGTTGGGGAGAAAAAGGGCAACAACAAAAAAAAGAACGGTAGGCTAAGTTAGGAGAAAAGTGACCAAAGCCATCTGTGGTACAACCCCAAGAACAACATCCCAACCGTGAAGCATAGAGGTGGTTACATCATTCTTTGGGGATGCTTTTCTGCAAAGGGGACAGGAGGACTCACTGTATTGAGGGGAGAATGGATGGGGCCATGTATCGCGAGATCTTGGCCAACAACCTCCTTCCCTCAGTAAGAGCATTGAAGATGGGTCGTGGCTGGGTCTTCCAGCATGACAACGAACCGAAACACACAGCCAGGGCAACTAAGGAGTGGCTCCGTAAGAAGCATCTCAAGGTCCTGGAGTGGCCTAGCCAGTCACCAGACCTTAACCCAATAGAAAATCTTTGGAGTGAGCTGAAAGTCCGAATTGCCCAGCGACAGCCCCGAAACCTGAAGGATCTGGAGAAGGTCTGTATGGAGGAGTGGGCCAAAATCCCTGCTGCAGTGTGTGCAAACCTGGTTAAGAACTACAGGAAACGTATGATTTCTGTACCAAATATTAAGTTCTGCTTTTCTGATGTATCAAATACTTATGTCATGCATATTAATTACTTAAAAATCATACAATGTGATTTTCTGGATTTTTGTTTTCGATTCCGTCTCTCACAGTTGAAGTGTACCTATGATAAAAAATTACAGACCTCTACATGCTTTGTAAGTAGGAAAACCTGCAAAATCGGCAGTGTATCAAATACTTGTTCTCCCCACTGTATCGCTCTGGCAGTGGCGATTTTAGCATGTAAATCTTGGTGGGGCAAAATAATATTTAAAAATGTATGGATTCCATAAAGGCGACAAGCAGTGCCCACAAACTGTTAGGGTCCACATAAATCTGTCTCAACAGCAGAGCTTTATTTTCAGCACAATGGAGTGAATCCTTACCACCACTACACCTAGCTATCAGCGGAGCCTTGTCTGGCAGCAAAACAATTCATTCAGCCTCGTTTACTGCCTTTTAAAAAAACATAGCTGATATGGCTGACCATATCTCTCTGGCATATTGCATAATTTATGCAGCAGCATATAAGACATTTTTGGACTCACCTTGTTTTGAGCAGCGGGCCTTCGTTGGCAAAGTATGTAATCAAAGCAAAAGATTTACAATTCCGAGTTGGATGACCATTCAAAACATATTTTCCCAGTCTGAATTCCCAGTTGCAATGCTTGCGGTTAGCCACTGTCACGATTTCCAACTTGTTGTGTTATGTTTATGTCCAATGGCTGATGAGCACCGATACATTTTATCTATAATTTATCTTCATTATTTCTCTTGTCATATGACAAGGATTAAAAATGATTTGCCAGTAGTTTACTTGGTTTATGATGATGACTGCTAGCTAAGATTTTGAAAGATGTTGACATCAGTCCAATCAAAGCTACTGTGGATATAATGTGATTTGACGTCATTTAATCTGTGGCCAATGACCTTGAGCCTTATTGGAAGGGAACTTCTAATGTGACTCTATGGCAGCACCCAAAGGGCTCACATTCTTGATGTCTACCCTTTCTAAAGGTGGGTGACGTAGTGTCCCCATGTGTGACAGAATACTGAGCCAATCACGGTGCAATGCTGAGCCAATCACGGTGGCCTGCCCAACCACCACAGAAAGCACTGAGCTAGGCCGAAACACCTACATTTTGGAGCTGCCTGTTTGTGTATGTGACACGTATTAATGGCAAAATAACATGTAAAACAGGCAATCCCCCCCAAAAAATGTTTGGGGTTGATATATTTTTATTTTATTTATTTATTTATTTATTGAAAAGAATTTGATCTCTGCCCCACTTGAACAGGAAGGTGGCACTTCTGTCCTTCTTGTGGGTACATTTTGTCATCAAACTTTGTCATCAAAGTCTGGATTTATGGTGCTTTTAAGACAACTGGGAACTCTGTAAAAAAACAAGGTCGAACCATGACGTGATCTTCAGGTCGGAGCTCTGGAAAGAGGCCCGAGTTCCCGACTTGGAATTCAGAGTTGGATGACTGTTCAAAGTATATTTTCCCAGTCGGAGCTCAATTTTTTCAGAGTTCACAGTTGTCTCACGGAAGTCTGAGATTTACGAGTTTCCAGTTTTGAACGCGGCAGAATGTTTATCATTTTAAGCTTCGAAAAGAGACCCTTAAACCCAGACTTGAACCACAACCCTCTCCACCGAATACCAGGGGAAGCAAAATAGTGATTGCTTTGCAAAAATAGTGATTGCTTTGCAATGCTTAAAGTTAGCCACGGATTCCTTCCAAACCACGCATTGTTGAATTTGTGATTTCCAACTTGTTGTGTTATGTTTATGTACAATGGCTGATGAGCACGAATAACGTTTTATCTATAATTTATCTTCACATGACAAGGATTGAAAAGGATTTGCCAGTAGATTGTCGACATGAAATACGATGACTGCTTGTCTAGCTTGCTAGCTGAGATTTTGAAAGTACGATGTTGACATCAGTCCAATCACAGATAAAAGGGCGTCAAATCAAGTTATATCTACCGTAGCGGTAGATATAACTTGACTTGACGCCCTTTTATCTGTGGCCAATGACCTTGAGCCTTCATGGATGGGCACTTCTAATGTAAATCTATGGCAGCACCCAAGGGGGTTTGAACTTTCTAGCTCTCCCTGTAGATTTTGCAGTAACGTAGTGTCCCCATGAGTGACAGAACACTGAGCCATTCACGGCGCAACTAGAGATTACCAACCCCTACGCTCTGTATTTTCTGCTCGCTGCCCCTCCACCACAGAAAGCACTGAGCTAGGCTGAAACACCTGCATTTTGGAGCTGCCTTACTCAAGAATGCAAAAAAGAGATTGTTTGTTTGCAAACTGATAAGTGACTCGTATTAATGCCAGTTAACATTCAAAACATGTTGGGCTTAAAACAGGTGGGGCTCTGTCCTGAATGACGGGTCGCCAGTGCATAGAGGTAGTGGAAACATCCTTATTAGTATCATCATTATTATTGTCCAGTTCCCCTACCCATTCCCCAAACTACCTTGAGTCAGTAAGTGTGATCTCCAACAGCAGTGGGTCTGTTCAAACCCCCCTGCAGTGAGGTTCTGAGAACATTTTACTCTGGCTCCTTTAAAGTTTTCCTGTAAGGTTTTATTAATGCTGTGAGAAGGGAAATTAGGGTTTTATTTTGAGGTGTTTTTAATAACTTAACTTTCCCTCACTGTTTCAATAAGTAGTTGTATCAACACTGCTAGCTTATTTGGGGTTAACTTTTTTTTAACTCCAAACACAGATAGGACACATGGAAATTAATTTCCTTAGGCATTACTCATGCAAACACATTTTTTATTTTTTATTGTGACATGTCATCAGTGAGATTCGACCCTGTAATCTTTTGCTGGAATTAATCCTCTAAACCACCAAGATGAAGCTAGCATGCCATGTTATTTCTTACACATACAAAGATGTTCATTTTAGTCTATTCAAACAAACACAATTTCAAAGGAAACAAGCACTCATTAAGATCAGGTGGGGTCAATTAGTGGGCGCGGCCAACACACCTGAACACACTTAATAAGATTTTTGTTACTGAGAACGGAATGTATATGTTTTAAAATTACATTCTTAGATGTTCTCTGAATGTCACCAAAGTTTTTGAGTGTTTTTCATGGAAGGTTTTCTTAAAATATGCGGGACAATTTGGGAATATGATCCTATAGGACCTTCGCAATGTTCAGGGCCTCGTTTCACAGAGCCTTCGTAGCGTTAAGAATGTCATTAGAATCTTCGGCAACACTTTACTTGACATAACACCTTATGACATATTCATAACCATGTCATAATATGTCATAACAGCTGACATAACGTCTCATAATTTGGTCATAACATTTTCATGACCCATATATTTACAACTGTTGCGACATATATTGGGTTATTTCATGGCTGGTTATGACACATTTATTCAAATTAGTGTTGTCCCTGCCAAGAGGTTTCCTATTGTTTAAACGTTTGTTTCTTAAATCCTTTGTTTTAATGAATTCTTTAGTCATGTTTTTTCATCATATTTGAAATAACTTGTAGAAAATACACTTTACGACACTGTCATGAAGCATTATTACCATCCTGTTTCACTTTACTTGGACTAAGAAAATACATTTTAAGACACTGTCAAGAAGCATTATAAATGTCATAATCATATAAGCCAGATAGGCCTATCACGTACATGCCCATATATCAGTCATCTGTCAAAAATAAGGTGTCTTGTCCTGGTCCTGAAATCTGCTCCTGCATTCATCCCAGTCATCAGCAACAGAGCATCAGAATAGGTACATGTCTGACATTAATGTGTGCGCAATTACAATGATCATTTATTAAGGTCAATTAAATACATACAATGCATTCAGAAAGTATTCAGACCCCTACCCCTTTTTCCACATTTTGTTACGTTACAGCCTTATCCTAAAATGGATTAAATAAAAAAAAATCCTCATCAGTCTACACACAGTACCCCATAATGACAAATTGAAAACAGATTTTTAGAAATGTTTCCAAAACAGAAATACCTTATTTGCATAAGTATTCAGAACCTTTGCTATGAGACTCGAAAAATGAGCTCAGGAGCATCCTGTTTCCATTGATCATCCTTGAGATGTTTCTACAACTTGATTGGAGTCCACCTGTGGTAAATTCAATTGATTTGACATGATCTGGAAAGGCACATAAGGTCCCCCAGTTGACAGTGCATGTCAGAGCAAAAACCAAGCCGTGAGGTCAAAGGAATGGACCGTAGAGCTCTGAGACAGGATTGTGTCGAGGCACAGATCTGGGGAAGGGTACCAAAACATTTCTGAAGCATTGAAGGTCCCCAAGAATACAGTGACCTCATTCTTAAATGGAAAAAGTTTGGAACCCCCAAGACTCTTCCTAGAGCTGGGCGCCAGGCCAAACTGAGCAATCAGGGGAGAAGGGCCTTGGTCAGGGAGTTGAACAAGAACCCAATTGTCACTCTGATAGAGGTCCAGAGTTCCTCTGTGGAGATGCGAGAACCTTCCAAAAGGACAACCATTTCTGCAGAACTACACCAATTAGGCCTTTATGGTAGAGTGGCCAGACAGAAGCCACTCCTCAGTAAAAGGCACATGACAGCCCGCATGGAGTTTGCCATGTAACCAAGATTGAACTCTTTCGCCTGAATGCCAAGCGTCACGTCTGGAGGAAACCTTGCACCATCCCCCTATGGTGAAGCATGGTGGTGGCAGCATCATGCTGTGGGATGTTTTTCAGAGGCAGGGACTGTGAGACTAGTCAGGATCAATGGAAAAGATGAATGTAGCAATGTACAGAAAGATTCTTGATGAAAACCTGCTCCAGGGGGCTCAACACCTCAGACTGGGGGCGAAGGTTCGCCTTTCAACAGGACAATGACTCTAAGAACACAGCCAAGACAATGCAGGAGTGGCTTCGGGACAAGTCTCTGAATGTCCTTGAGTGACCCAGCCAAAGCAAGGACTTGAACCCGATCTAACATCTCTGGAGAGACCTGAAAATAGCTGTACAGTGACCCTCACCATCCAACCTAACAGAGCTTGAGAGGATCTGCAGAGAAGAACAGGAGAAACTCCCCAAATATAGGTGTGCCATGCTTGTAGCGTCATACGCAAGAAGACTTGAGGCTGAATTCGCTGCCCAAAGGTGCTTCAACATATATATACTATTTCAGTTTATTTTTTAAACATTTGCAAAAAAAATTTTACTTTTTGCTTTGTCAAAGGGATCTGAATACTTTCCAAATGCACTGTATATATACAATACCAGTCAAAAGTTTGGACAACTACTCATTCCAGGGTTTCCTTTATTTTTACTATTTTCTACATTGTAGAATAATAGTGAAGACTGTCACTATGAAATAACACATATGGAATGATGTAGTAACCAAAAAATGTGTTAAATAAATTCAAACATATTTTATATTTGAGATTCTTCAAAGTAGCCACACTTTGCTTTGATAACAGCTTTGCACGCCCTTGGCATTCTCTCCACCAGCTTCATGAGGCAGTCATCTGGAAACATTTCAGTTAACAGGTTTGCCTTATCTCTGCGCATGGAACCCGGTAGTGGGATGAAATTCGACAACATACGGTGATCGCTACATAAATAGTCATATTAAACATTCATGAAAATACAAGTGTCTCACATGTTTCGAAAGCCTAGAATCTTGCTAATCCAACTGAGTTGTCAGATTTAAAAAAGGATTTACTGCAAAAGAATACGATGCGATTATCTGAGGATAGAGCCCCATAAAAACAACTATTTCAACCAGCACAGGCGTAACAAAATCACAAACTGCAATAAAATAAATTGTTTACCTTTGACGATCATCCTCTGTTTGCAATCCCAATGCTCATTGTTACACAATGAATGGTCTATTGTTTGATCAAATTAATTTTTATAGCCTAACACGAAACATTTTGTGAACCGCTTGTGTCGTTAATTCCGTCTCATTCCATTTTCGACGACACACTCAAGGTAAATACACACACAGAATGTGACTTTTCCAGTCATGTTTGGTTTCATTGCAATCAACTGGTTTGTTTGTAACACAACCAAACCTGATGTGTCATTTCACGGGACGTATTGTCTGAAAGAAACCAATTTGAAGACAACAAGTAATGACATCATTGTGCACCAATGATTTGCCTGCTGTTTCGTTGATTGACTATATTTTAACCCAATGACCACTGATCATCTTGAAATCTAGCTGGGTAGATAGGCAATGAGCTGAGGTAAACGGCAATAAGTAATGTTTATGTGTTGAAAGACCAACCCATGTAGTAAACTCCGGCGTAACGAGGGTCATTCGCCATTGAAGTTTCATACGGGAAGGAGCAAAGCATGTTGCGCACAGCGTTGTTTTGGTAAAGAGCATATTCAGCTGTTTATATGTCAATCAGTATGGCGACTAAGTCAGGGAAAGCTAAATCTAAGTCTAGATATACAGATGTACACACAATTTTCGAAGAAATTGATCGAGGACAATTCATTTAGCGATTCCCAAATGGAGTAATATTTTTTGAAAGGAGAGGACATCATTTTGGACTGGTAAGTTATTCTCATGCTAATGCTGTTGTTTGAAATTAATAATATAAAATATTATTTGTGAAATGTAATAGCCCATTTGAGGCTGTTGAGGGGAGGGCAGGCCCACAACAATGGCCAAAGTGAAATGGAGACAGTAGATACAGCTGGTCTGTTGTAATATAATAAAGACAGTAGATCTAGCTGGTCTGTCATAATATAATAGAGACAGTAGATCTAGCTGAAATGTCAAAATATAAATGAGACATCTAGCAGGTCTATAATAATATATTCACCCTTATGTTCCCTGTACTATATATATATATATATATATATCTGTTTATTATACCTGTTGATACAGGGCTCATATGTGAAACTATTCTAACTGAACATTTTCTTTCACAGTGACACTGACTCCGAATGAGAGCCCCCAGTGCCAAGGTGTCCATCCCCCACTGAAGCTGGTTCTTCCAGCTCCTGCCACAAGTGGTGTTCATCTGCCCAAATGTATTTCTGCAGGCATGGATGTGCTATGGCACCTGGCATCAGCAGCATAATATTGTGTAGAGGACTGAGGGTCTTCCAAATAAATGTAAATGTATATTTTTTTTTTCTTCATGCTTTTTCTCCATTTTTTTATGGGGGGGGTGTTAGAATACCATTTTGGTATTTTGTATATAGTTATTCCATTCAAAATGTATAAGTTCACAAATGTGGCCACTTGGGTACATTTGGGCTACTTGTGTGGGACACCTGGGTGACTTCATGATAAATGTCATGTAGCACACTCATTTTGGAAGTTATCATTCTGAAACTTTGCACAAGTACTGTTGCCCTCTTATGTTTTTCACTGAAATTGTCCCCATCATCCTATCTGAATGTTTGTTTTATCTTGATAATTTTAAAGACTATGATACAACAATAAAAAGAAAAAAACATGTTTTTTATTCATTGTATTATCTAAACCAGATCTATTGTGTTATATTCTCCTACATTCAATTCACATTTACACAAACTTCAGAGTCTTCTTTCAAATGGTACCAAGAATATGCATATCCTTGGTTCTGTGCCTGAGCTACAGGCTGTTAGATTTGAGTATGTCTTCAGGCGGAAATTGAAAAAAGTAGGAGGGAAGCCACACTTTGCTTTGATAAGAGCTTTGCACGCCTTTGGCATTCTCTCCACCAGCTTCATGAGGTAGTTATCTGGAATACATTTCAGTTAACAGGTTTGCCTTGTTAAAAGTACATTTGTGTAATTTATTTCCTTCATGCATTTGAGCCAATCAGTTGTGTTGTGTCAAGGTAGGGGTGGTATACAGAAGATAGCCCTATTTGGTAAAAGACCAAGTCCATATTATGGCAAGAACTGCTCAAATAAGCAAAGAGAAACGACAGTCCATCATTACTTTAAGACATGAAAGTCAGTCAATACGGAAAATTTCCAGAACTTTGAAAGCTTCTTCAAGTGCAGTCGCGAACACCATCAAGTGCTATCATTTAACTGGCTCACACCTCCTCCATGCTTCACTGTGGGAACCATACATGCAGAGATCATCCGTTCACCTACAAAGACATGGCAGTTGTAATCAAAAATCTCACATTTGGACTCATCAAACCAAAGGACAGATTTCCACCAGTCTAATGTCCATTGCTTGTGTTTCTTGGCCCATGCAAGTCTCTTTTTCTTATTGTTGTCCTTTAGTTGTAGTTTCTTGGCAGCAATACGACCATAAAGGCTGATAAAAGTCCTGATTCACGCAGTCTCCTCTGAACAGTAATGTTGAGACGTGTCTGTTACTTGAACTCTGTGAAGCATTTATTTGGGCTGCAATTTCTGAGGTTGGTAACTCTAATGAACTTATCCTCTGCAGCAGAGATCACTCTTGGTCTTCCTTTCCTGTGGCGGTCCTCATGAGAGTCAGTTAAATGATAGCACTTGATGCCGTTTGCGACTGCACTTGAAGAAACTCTCAAAGTTCTTGAAATGTTCTTCATTGACTGACCTTCATGTCTTAAATTAATGGACTGTCATTTCGCTTTGCTCATTTGAGCTGTTCTTGCCATAATATAGACTCGGTCTTTTACCAAATAGGGCTATCTTCTGTATACCACCCTTACCTTGTCACAACACAACTGATTGGCTCAAACACATTAAGAATGAAATAAATTCCACAAATTAACTTTTAACAAGGCACACCTTTTAATTTAAATGGATTCCGGGTGACTACCTGATGATGCTGGTTGAGAGAATGCCAAGAATGTGCAAAGCTGTCATCAAGGAAAAGGGTGGCTACTTTGAATAATCTAAAAATATATTTTAATTTGTTAAACACTTTTTCTGGTTATTACATGATTCCATGTGTTATTTCATAGTGTTGATGTCTTCACTATTATTCTGCAATGTCGAAAATAGTACAAATAAAGAAAAACCCTGGAATGAGTAGATGTGTCCAAAATGTTGACTGATACTGTATATATAACATAAACATATTGTTGACACCTTTAGACTATAGTGTAATGGAATGTTTTGCCTTGTGTGGTAGGTTATGTTGGTTTTGGCGCTCTTATGTAGGTGTCATAACCAGCTATAAAATAACTACCTGGTAGGTTGTGTGGTATTTTACGCTCTTATGTAGCTGTCATAACCAGCCATAAAGTAATGCAATATATGTCACAACAGACGCTGAATGTCAAGTAACGTGTCACCGAATCTTCTTCTGCTGTATCTTCAGTAGCCGAGGTGTTTCCCGGAGTCTTCGTTAGTAACGTGCATGGCTCTTAAAAACCTTTGCACATCTATGAGTGATCCAGACCACGCCTAGGGCAGCCAAAGTGCAGAACCTCAGTACATGCTTTTTTTGCATTTCCGTGTCACTTCATTCATAGATGATCTCTCAGCTAAACATAGAATCAATATGTTTAGGCTATCTGTCTGTTTGTGACTGCCGATAACTTCAGAAAGAAGTTGTCTACGATCACAAAGTTGCCAAAGTATTTGCAACGGTCACAAACAAGTGAAGGGTAAAACCGAGATGACCACATTAAAACATACATAGGCTATTTCAATCATATTGAAGTCAATGTCATGTTCAATCAATTGAGTTGTATTGCGTAACTAGGCTACTGTCTGTAATGTTTTGCCTCAATGTGTTTCATGATGTCTGATAAAATGTGCGCAATGATGTGCTCAATCTGTGATTTGGTGCGTTATTATTGGGTAGGCGTAATAATCAGCCTCAATAACCTATTTGTAGCCATAGATGGTAGGCCTAATATCTCTCTAGGAGCTGACCCGTCGACAGTAGACTTATTGTGGAATAATTCTAGGTAAGATTTGAATGGAGACAGCTGATCTGAGAGCAGCGCTGCTTTTCTTTTGATCCTATAAATATCGACACGTGGTATAACGACGAACCTAGCGAATGTTCACTCTACTTGCTTGTTTGGGAAACAAAGTTGGCTTGTAAATAACGATGCACCTGGTACGATTCTCATAATGCTTAAGTTACAGTGCAACTGGGAAAAGAGGCCCTGAGCAATAGGAAAGGCCACAATTCTTGTGTGTGCGTGCGCGCAAGCTTGCGCAAAAAGTGTTGTGTGTCTTGATTATTGTTCAACATGTTGTAATCATATTCTCTAATCGCTGGTTTGAAACCAACATGGCTGAATATCTCCACCAGGCGACCAGAAAAATTAGAGACCAGAACTAGAGGTTTTATCAGGTCCAAAAATGTGTACCTAGACCAGAACGGACCCGAGGACAACCCGACCTAGACCCGAACTGTACCCTAACAGTTCCTGGTCTAGACCAGACCAGATGGGAACCGAGTGACCAAAAAATTATCTTTATGAGCCAAGTTGCTCTTCTGGTTAATGACTAGGTCTTTATATGTTGGATAGGTCTTCTATAAGTTAATATATTCACCTTATTAGTGTAAAATAAACATGATATAGGCTATGCAGAGCCATGGTCGGGGCCATTAGGGTCCACTCTGGTTTATCAGCTGCAGTTAAATAGACCCATGACCCCGTGATAATCAAACAGGACCCGATCCACCCCTGAGGGACAGGTTTTAATTTTGGACCCAGACCGGCTCGGGTCCCAGGTCGGATTTCGGGTATTCGAGTTGGGGTGTACCGGTGAAGACCTCTAACCCCAATCATTCATTCTGACTCCCGGGGACAATCGCTACTACTCCCTGGCATTCACCATCATGAATGGGCAGGCTCTGGACCAGAAGACATGATGTTTTCTTTGTTGTTTTACATAAGTGAAAGTGTTTACTTTTCTTCAGCCCCATTCCTCAGCTTTAATTGGCAGGGCTACTGTGATTTTAAATGATGAATTGTGCTTCTAAATTGTTTGCTTATTTGTGTGTCCCTTATTTGTTGTTTATCTTTTGCATGACTTCAGTTTGTAGCTGGAAATGAATAACTGAAAATGTACATGTTTGGGTTTTACCTACAATTTGTCATGATTGGCCATATGTCATTGTGAATTTCGTCTAGACGGTGTATTAACGTTGCAACATTGTTATTGCTAGAAGTATTTGTACTTTTACAAATTATCAGGTTCTGTAATAGAAAGAAGGTAGAAAAAATATAACCCAGCAAGAGAGTAAGAAATTACCCACTGCTGGGTAAATAAAAATAAAGTAATGATTACCCAGCAATGAAGTCAAAAATGAATAACAATAACCTTGAGTACACTGAGTGTACAAAACATTAGGAACACCTGATTTCAATGACAGATTGACCAGGTGAGTCCAGGTGAAAACTGTGATCCCTTATTAATGTCACCTGTTAAATCCACTTCAGTCAGTGTAGATGAAGGGGAGGAGACAAAATATAGGATTTTATGCCTCGAGACAATTGAGACGTGTGTGTGTGTGTGTGTGTGTGTGTGTGCGCCAGCCATTCAGAGGGTGAATGGGCAAGACAAAAGATTTAAGTGCCTTTGAAAGTGGTATGGTTTGTGTCAAGAACTTCAACGCTGCTGGGTTTTTCACGCTCAATAGATTCCCGTGTGAATCAAGTATGGTCCACCACCCAAAAGGATATCCAGCAAACATAACACAACTGTGGGAAGGATTGGAGTGAAGACGGGGCATTATCCCTGGGGAACGCTTTCGATACCTTGCAGAGTCCACGCACCGATGAATTGATGCTGTTCTGAGGACAACAGGGGGTGCAACTCAATATTAGGAAGGTGCTCCTCATTTTTTTTACACTCAGTGTATATTTCGTTACAAAAATCTGTCAATGGACTTGTCAAATGTTGAGGATAAAGCGAAAAACGACACTCAAATGTCCTATTTCAATGCACACAAATTGAGTGAAATTAACTTAAATTTCAGACAATATTGACTAAATAACTGAAAATATGATGCAACTTAAAATTGTTATTTTAGGGACCAGGAGGACATTATCTATCAAAATGTATGGAAGAAGAGCAATATGAAGCAAATTCATGCATCGAAAGTGAAGGCCTAGAATCATATTGTAATGTGTGATATTATCGTGATCAATTGATCATGTGTCCATAGCAAATCCCTTTCATATCCATCATCAGTGCTGCCAGCTCTACATTTAAGGTGTTCTAACTCAGGTGTCCGTTCGATAAATCAGCCATAGACCAGTTTACAGGCCGTGATATTACAGATTGTCCATGTTGTTTCCTCTTGGCTTTTAACAGTATCATCCTGTCATTTTGTATTTTGTATAGGCCTACCAAAGCAATTTTGTCGTTATCATTCCGGCGCATCTGCAGAGCGCGACACACATTCTCTGTTTTGGCCACTTTAATGCATTGTTATGACGGTGCGAGGCTCTGCGATGATTCTACAAAAGGGACGGTTAAAAATGGGCTACATCATATTGTTTGACAGAAAGTTGCAGCTTGATAGAGTGGATTCTTCAACAGGGTGAAATGGCGAATTCCCCCAAAAAGGAACGGCTGAGATCCTGCCTTCTGGTGGGTAGTTTATAGCCTTGAGGGAATCGCCGTGTCTACCGTGAAAAATCTAATTTGAGATTGCGTTTAAATTAAAAGTTGTTTTTTTCTTCACTCAAGTAGCCTATAACATGACACCTCCCATGGCACCTTCCTTTTTCTTTTTCCTAGATGAAAAGGACCGTTTTCCAGAGAATGGCACGTGACGAGCTGATCATTCGGCAGTGATGTAAAATAATTAACATAATAGCCGTAATTAAAAGACCGCTAACAATGGCATTAATTTATCATACCGTTTTACTCGCTTGCTGCCCCCAACTGCTCTCCGATAATTAATTAAATCAGTTGCCTTTCAAAAATCTGTTTTTCAGGAGCAGCTCTTTGCACACTTGAACAAATTCTAACTTCGCATTTTTGCTGTCAATCTTCCTCATTATAAAAATGGTTATTTTCTGCACCTTTTGTGTACCCAGTGAACGCCTACATCCTTGTTGTATCACACTCTGACAAAAGGCCCCTCATGTTATTAGCGAAATGGACCATTTTTTAAAATATAAGATCAGGGGCCTAGTCAAGTTGCACAAATCGTTAAATGAACCTTATCGACAATACACTGCTATATCAACCAGAACACCAACTGGAAATATTTTGAAACGAGTCGTTGGGTCAAACCAACATTTTCACGTCAGATTGATGTAATAAAACCATCTTGATTAGATTGGTTCCAATAATCTCAACCTTGGATAAAATAAATCTCAAAATACAGTCTGAAACGCTGAAACGAAACGTGGTGAACGCCAAACAGACTCACAAGCATCAGGCTAATACCAGGAGCCATAGCCCTTAATCTGCGGCAGCTCCAGCTCCACATTTTCCTGGAAGGGAAGGGTTTAAACAGAGGAGAGAGCATCCTTTGATTCTGTAGCCACCACTAAAGCGATTATGCACAGTTCACCAAGAACGCGCCGAGTCTTCTGATTATTTTTCCTCTGCAGACAATAACACATTATTCGATGTTTAGGATGTTTTAATTGTGTATGATATTAATTAATAGTGAAAATAATGGAGCATTATGGCGTACACAAGTACAGTGCGGGAATATATGGCTGTGCGTAATTAAATATGTAGCCGTGCGTAACTATTACGCGCCGTCCTTGCTTCAAGTGCAGCCTTCTACACCCCTTCCCGTTTCCATTATAGGAATTTATTTTTCTTCAGAGCACACATTCTCTCGCTCTCTCCCTCTCTCTCTGCCACACCTTTCAATTTCAACCTTATCTTTTTTATTTAAGCAATTTAATTAGGCAGAAATTCTATACGGTTTTGCCGTATAGGGTGGCATTTGTTTCTGACCTTGCTTGGTAATCACATTGCAACGCAGCGACGCGGCGACTGTATACGGTCTGTCAACTGCTATCTGCTATCGCTGCTGCGTCCTCTAATGGTTCATAGTGAGAGAGTTAGCTTATTATTCTAAAAAGGTTTTGTCGGGCTAAGCCGTGCATGTGCTTTAAATGTAGGCTACATTTTATTATTAAACTGCGAAGTTATAAAAGCGGATTTATGAGGCTTCGAAAGATCACAGCGAGGAGGGGTTTGAACCCCTTTTTGGTGTAATATCGTAATAACCCATTTACGCTGCCCGTCTTTCTCAACATGCTGCACGTCGGATTTTTTAAAAATGAGCCTTTTAGGATAGCCTAGACCTGTCTCTAAATGTTTCTAAGATGCCCAAATCTAGTCAATAATGCACAAATAAAAAGAAAAGTATCCCCCCCCCCAAAAAACAACAACAACAACAACAATATGATATAAACATAAAAACTACCTTGTGAAAAGGGAAACAAACATGTCACGCAAATAGTTGTGTGATGTCATTGGTAGCTAGATAGGCTATAGAAAGGAGTTGGTGTGCTGTGATTTCATCTGCTAAATAGCCCAATATTGATAGACTACACATCACACAGGTCACCGGATGCTTGCAAGAGCAAAAGATTAGCTGAATGCATGTCTAATCGGAGGGCCTTGTCCCTTTTCGCTATGACACAATTATTAACGATATGATTGAATTAATACGACTTTTATTCAACAAAAGGAGCAGCCGCGTCATAGGTGCAGCACTAGGCACGAGCCCCACGTGCCAGGGAGAATGCCAGGGAGAATTAAAGGATAGAGAGAAGACCGAGGTCGCGGCAACGAGGCGCCTGTTTTCAGATTAAATATCATCCAAACCCTCGATAACAAAATACAGGCTCGGGAATGAGGAATCTAATGATGCCAGAAATTATGTAGCCTAATATTAGATCCTCAAATTGTAGAATAGGTTTCCTTTATGCCTTGGTAAAGGTCTATTTTCGATTTACGTATAGCCTATAAGAGCATATTGTTTGAAATAAAATCATTTGGACGGTTTCTCGATAACAATGTAAAATATAGCCTATAAATATAATGGTTATAATATTGTAATAATATTGCAAAATTATAACATTCAAATAATAATTAGGTATATTATTATTAACAATAGGCCAAATTGAGTATTAATAATAGTTTCATTTTAAGACCTAAATAAAGATGATGTTGTCTACATAATAGTGTTTTATACGCAAATAATCAAAGTATTAGGGCTATGTGCTGTCTGAGGGAGTTGCAACGCCAATTGCTGTTTAGATTTTCAATGGAGGCCAGACGAGGGGCTTTGAACTGAGCGAAATAGACCTTGTCATGGTTAACTGCTACTCCGTTCCCATCGTAAAGTAATTTACACATTTTTGTTAGTTCTAATGGAGGGGTGGTAAGAATAATTGATTCTGTTGTCAATTAAATATATTTTCATTAAGGCAGGAGGGGGGTTTCAGACCGAATCAATAGGACTTTATATTGCTTGTGCACATAGAACATGTAAGATAGGAAGATTCTCCTTTTAAATTTATTCTAAACAAACCATGCAACGGCAGACCTAATAAATGAACAATGGACCATTCCTCTTTTGAATAGATAAACAGTGCTTTTTGTCCGACCATCATCAGGCTGTTTGCGCGCTATTATCAGAACATGAATGGTAATAACACATACTTCTCCTGATCAGCCCCATCCGCTCGCTACAATGACATAGGGCAACATTTTCTCATAAGACGCAGGAAACTTCTCTATTGGTTACTACCTTCTTTCATGAGAACAACCCACATATATGGCCATCTTCATGGTTTTGAATGAAACTTTTGCGTTCACCCGGTCCCGTATTTCCTACTTATTCATATGACAACACTTACAATGATTAGGTCTTAACACCTCTGGCAAAATCGGCTAACAATTCTTTATTTATTATTTTCCATTGTTGTTGCCTAATAGCCTTCTCACCTTTGGCAAATCCACTGAATTAATCGACGGAATATTTGCCAATACATTATCTGGTTCTATTTGCAAAATCCAGCGTGAAAGTGAAACTTGATATTTTTAGTAGGCCTCTAATAGTTTTTCTTATAGACAGTAAAATAAGTATGTATTTTACCAAATGAGTCTTATTCCTAAAGTAATAATTATGCGTAAAGTAATGTGAGTACTGAGCAAGCAAACATTATAGACTAGCCTATAGCCTATTTCCCAATTAAATAACATTATTATATTCAATGCATACACAACAATAACTAGAAGAGATTCAATTAACTTAGCTGTCGACGTTTTCATTCAGCAGCTTTCAACACAAGCAATTTGTTTTAAGCAAAGTTAAGATTTGGATTTAGCGCAGCCCCGAGTTAATGCGCATCAGATTTTTCAATCACGCAGGCCAATTTTATTTTTTTCTTTCTCCAGCTACGGTTAAATTGTCTATGACGGACGAACACAGCCAGAAAGTGGAAAGCAGCATTACTGTTGTCCCTTTGTTGACAAATCCATGAAACAACTTCAGTTTGCATGGCTTAGCAGGGGGACGTCTGACGTCACCCAATCACGTGGCAGGACTGATAGTATATCTTAAACTGAAAAAGTAATCTTTCAGACAGTCCTTAACATTGGCTTTAAAAGCACTTGTCATCTAAACTTCGCACTCAAAAATCACTCTTACTATGAAATAGCGGTTGAAGGACATCGTGGCGTGAAGCGCACCCACACCAAACCCTAAAGAAGAAGACGCTTCGTAGCCTAGTAGACTGGATAAATATTTTCAGACGTTTAAGTTTCTCTGGCAGGCCGGTCCGACCTGCTTTTAGAATCCGGCGACATCTGATCTAACAGCTACGTGCCGCGTGCGCACCCACGCACCTAGATCCCTGGTTGTTTCTCGGTAAAGTAAGTTGTGATGACCCTGTCTGGTGGCAACAGTGCCAACGACATGTCCGGTCAGACAGTGCTCACTGCCGAGGATGTGGATATCGACGTGGTCGGCGAATGCGATGAGGGAATGGAGCGGGACAGCGACTGCGACAGCCAGGGGGGCATGCACGACCGCTCGGAGGAGGTGGAGGAGATAGAAGTGAAGGAGAGGTCCGGGAGTCCCTGCGAGAGCGCCGGGGAGGGAGAGACCAAAGCAGACGGCACGGAAAGCGCGTCGGGTTCCATAAGCAGCAAGCCAAAAAACAGCCTGGTGAAGCCACCCTACTCCTACATCGCGCTCATCACCATGTCTATACTCCAGAGCCCACAGAAGAAACTCACACTCAGCGGGATCTGCGAGTTTATCAGTAGCCGGTTCCCGTATTACCGGGAGAAGTTTCCAGCCTGGCAGAACTCCATCCGCCATAACCTGTCGCTGAACGACTGTTTCGTGAAAATCCCCCGGGAGCCGGGCAACCCTGGCAAAGGCAACTACTGGACCCTGGACCCACAATCGGAAGATATGTTTGACAACGGCAGCTTCCTCCGGAGGAGGAAACGTTTCAAGAGGCACCAGCCAGATATTCTCAGGGACCAGACAGCCCTCATGATGCAAAGTTTTGGGGCTTACAGTATTGGGAATCCTTACGGACGTCACTATGGAATTCACCCAGCCTACACCCATCCAGCGGGGATGTACCCTTACATGCACCCGGTAGGTCCCATGCTCCCCCCGACTGTCCCTCTTTTGTCCTCCGCTGAGCTGAACAGAAAAGCCTTCAACTCCCAGCTCAGCCCCAGCCTTCAGATGCAGCTTAACAGCCTTAGCACAGCGTCTATGATCAAGTCCGAGCCCTCCAGTAGACCGTCTTTCAGTATAGAAAACATCATCGGGGTATCCACGTCCTCGAGTGCACAGACTTTCATGCGGCCTCCGGTGACTGTTCAGTCTGCGTTGTTGAGCGCACATGGCCTAACCAGGACAACAGCAGCTATTGCACCAATTCTTAGCATGCCATCTAATATCATGTCGGGACAGTTTTTACCCTCAGTAACGTCAGCAGTGTCCAAATGGCCTTCTCAATAAAATACTTACATTTTTCTAGAGACTTGGAGGGACTGTATACAGCACGATATAAGCAGCACTGGACTCTGACGTCCGCCAATCTGTAGCCATGTAAAAACAACAAAAAAAAGAGAGAAAAGGAATGCTTTTTGTACAGGTAATATTTGTACATATTTGTAAAAAATAAAGAATTTGACTTGTTTGACCTTTTACCTATTTTCTCTTTGGTGTTTGAACTGTACAACAGTTGTAGTTATACGAGTGTTCCTGATATTATTTTCTATGTTCTTTTGTATGGGAGCTCACTGTTAGTTCAAAATGATCAACTATTTTGCTTTGATTTTTCATACAAGATACAACATGTTCTTATTCTAAGTCTGGACAAATAGTCTGTCTATAAATTCAAATATATGTATTCTATGTAGCTCTATTGTGTTGTAAAATGGATTCATTTGTTAATAAATCCACAAAAAAATAAGCATTAACAGTATTCATTTTCTTTATGTAGTTTTTGAAGTATCTGATATAGATCTGCTGTGTGATAATTACTATTGAAACGTCTCTAATTGAAACCATTTTAATAGTTGGAAATAATCTGAAAGTAGACATGGATATGATAAACTATCAGTATGGATTTGTAAGCAAATAGCCTAGATTAAAATGTAAACATATTTAACAATTAAAACAGATTGCAAACCGGTGAATTTAATTTAAGGCCAATTATTAAGGTAGGCCATATTTCTACCGCCATGCTTATGATAATTAGGTGAGAGGATCGTGACGTGTTTATTACCGGGAGCAAGTAATAAATGAGTAACTTAAAACACAGGTAATTTCCTAAAGTTAAAATGTAATATCGATATAAAATATGTCTATTGATATTACAAATGAGGAAATCTTTAATTTAATGTAATATCCCTTCATTATCAATATCAATTTACAGTTAGGCCTAAATTCAACTGTCTTTAAAAGTAGTTTGTGGCTTGTTATTATGATATCATCTTAGAATTTCGCATGACAATAACTATATCATTATAGCCTATTTGTGCTAGTACCTTATGATGGCTAATTTACAGATGTGAAAACAATTAAATATATTTGAACAGGAATAGAATATAAGCCTAAACACAAATCAGAAATGACTACTTTGCTACTCTGATGTCTTGAAATTATCACTACCTGGGACGGAAGGTAGCCTAGTAGTTAGAGCGTTGGGCTAGTAACGGAAATGTTGCAAGATCGATTCCCCGAGCTGACAAGGTAAAAAAAAACTCACTATTTCTAGGCCGACATTGAAAATAAGAATTTCTTCTTAAAACTGACTTCCCTAGTTATATAAAGGTAAAACTTGAAACAAACATAGATGCATTAGAGCCGGTATGCAAATGATTTTGGTGTCTCAAAATAGTAAAATACTATATTATCAAATAAGTTGTTTCTAATGTTTTCACTGACATTATTAACTTGAAAATGAAACCGAATTCCACAATGAGAAAGTTTATGGAGTGCAGATGTCGAGACATTAAGGAGTCCTATTACAAGAAAAACTAAGAAGATATAAACATGTTTGCATGTCGCTACTACAGAAGTAACACTTAGTTTCACAGTTGTGTCTGGCTAATCAGTTTTACACAAACAGCAAATGGTGGATGGTGTGTGTGTCCGGTGCAGTGCACAAGGGTTAGGGGGGTTATTTTTTAACGGATACTCATGTGAACAGAGAAAGGGCTATCTACTTGAATTCACTTTCAGTCTGAAGAAGCTGCTGAGGCAGTGCTTCTCAATGACACTGGATAACGGGGCGCCCATTCCACGACTGACTTCTTATTCATTCAGATGAGACTACATTGTTATGCGCATTGCTCCGATTTGATATCACATACCACCGATGATTTACAGGACGTAGCGATGCAGAGGCTTCTCTTAGAAGACGTATATCTAATATGATGCCATATAAGCCCAGGTCTACTGGCTTTCGAGGAAAAATACTGTAGTAAAATGTAGACCTTGGGACTTCGTTGTGAGGGGAGATTTGTAAGGCCTACAATCACTTCGATAGGCGATTGTTGATGGTATATTAGGCTGTAATGTTTATTTGAAATTTGTGCATTAATAAACGAACTCTTATCAACTGACGGTTGTTCATTAAAATGTTTATTTTTAATTGGCAAGCTGGTTATTTTCCAAAAAACTCTGACTGACGCAATGTGGGTATGTGTATCATAATTATTACCATGTTCTCTATTATGTCTTAAGTAAGAGTAATACATTTTAATTAAGCAGGCAGTATAACAATTCATCTCTAGCTAAACAAAAACTTCAGCAATTGAGAACACTTAAGCCTACATAGGTCTACAGTCTATATTGTCATGCAATACCGGTAGGCTTTAGTTTGATAAGAATATGGCTTTTATTCGATGGAGCCATTCTGCCCCTGTCTTTTTCGGACCTGCCTGGTCTGTGTTCACTGTTAAGAATGTAACACACAAATAACATACACATGACCGCGTAACAGCAATGACTTGTGAACATCGCTAGGTGGCGTTTATTGACACCTGTATTCTTGTGCAAAGCAATTTAAACACAGAGAAACATAAGGCAAGTCCTAAATATCTGCCCTGGGGCATTATATGGGTGACTTTCATCAGGGGCTACTGTTCTGTTAGAATAAGTAGGTTCCTATACTGGAGGGATTTGGTAGATGTTATTTATCTTGGAATAGGGACAC
Source organism: Oncorhynchus tshawytscha (assembly GCF_018296145.1). NCBI lineage: Eukaryota > Metazoa > Chordata > Actinopteri > Salmoniformes > Salmonidae > Oncorhynchus > Oncorhynchus tshawytscha. The sequence goes on along the minus strand of NC_056429.1, from coordinate 40,503,508 downwards.
TGTGACATTGTTTGGATTCAACGGGATTTAATAGTGTGTCTATTTTAGGGGCAGCTGGTGGGAAATAGTTGACTCTTTAACAAGTGCAAGGTTATAATAGATCCCATGCTTTTTATATACCTGACGTCAAGTAGTAACCTTCGATGGGTATTGCAACCGTGGACCACCAGAGCTCCTTAAGCAGACTGACAGGGGCTGCCAACTCGTTTTGACAATCACAATCCTCAAAATAATTGGCTGCACAATGTAAGCTTAAATACCAGGACAAAGTTAATATACTTTTTTATTCTTGTTGCAGTCTCAGGTTGCTTTGACGAATTGTTGTGCACAATATGTAAGTCTTTTCATATTGTGCACAATTAAATAATTGTCTTTCCCATAATACTTTTTTAGAAAAACAAATCGGAGCCGATATGAAAAATAAGCTACTATAATAAAACTATTTTGACTTGAATTAAGACGAAAAAACAAGCATAACCTATTTATGGACAACAATAACGATAATATGTATAGATATTAGTTATATGAATAAACTTCAAATTGGTATTTAAACATTCATATTCATTACAGGTCTCGATCAAATACGTTTTTGGATGGAAATGACGCATCCCCCACAAGCCTGGTTTAGCCATTTTGAAGGTTTTAAGGTTTTGCCGTATAGATAGGGTATATAGTAAGCTACTATATGTCAAATATGATGAATAGGCTAATATTCATACTGACATAGCCACGTCTTCTCCAACGAAACGGCTTACAACACGGGAAGAATGATCACCTGCGCACAAATGTTTGGACGCGTTTCCGTTTTCGGGTGGCCTAAAAATCCTATAGAGCTCTGTTGAAATTTGCTGCGCTTAGTAGATTGCGCGGGGCTCACAATCACACACGACGTTGACCTTTGCAGCTGCACCTGCTCTCGCGCCCTGCACAGGTGGGGTGTATGGATAGCGAGGACAAGCGGTTCCCACAACCCTTTAACACACTCTCAATACTGACAGCACAGTCAGCATGGAACACCACAGAGATTCTCTCGTATACTTGACATAAATAAAATAAAATAAAAAGAGTCTTGCATTAATACAGTAGGTCTATATAAAATCACATTTGGACTGTAAATTAAAGCTTAGCTGAGTATACAGTATATAGCAAGGCATTTTGAGTGAAGATTGAGTAATACTAATAGCAATATTACAGTATAGCCTCACCTATTATTTACGTTTATTTACAGTTGTGTCTGTGTATAAATGTGTTCTAAATGTTTGTATTTGACATGTACTAGGCCTACAACAGAGAAAACAAGGAACACATTTCCCATATAGTTGCACATAAGGGCCTTATACTGGCCTATGTCATCTGGTTGACACAAATTGATTCACCATATAAAATAAATGCTCTAATATGGAACTCGGACCTCTAATATTGCAAATGACAGATTCCCATGATGATCACTCTGTTTTGTACTGCCTACTTTATTAGCTATAAAAGGTGTTTCAGTTGGGAATGTAGGCTATGTTTTGTATAGACTATTTTTATACAACGAAGAATACTTTATTGATCCATTTTCCAGGTGACACATAGCTAATATTCCAGGTGACATTCCCAAAATAATATCTCTGTTTTGTGGGCCTATTTCCCACTGTTTCTTAAAAATGAGAATACTTCATTGATCCATTTCCAAGGTGTTTCAGTTTATCCAAAGTGCAATTTACTGGGAACGTGTGTGTGTGTGTGTGTGTGTGTGTGTGTGTGTGTGTGTGTGTGTGTGTGTGTGTGTGTGTGTAATGAAATCTACAAATACATTTCAATAACTACCTACAATCTATGGCAAGTGGTCAATAATTATATTAACTGTGCAAACAAAACAAAATGGTTGCATATTATTATTATTACATTATTATTATTATTATTAATATGGTTGCATACCTGGTTGTTGCATTTAGCTACCACTGCCATTGTGCCATTACAATGTTGTTATTGTCATAATACTGTGTTGTAGCAACAACAAGTGTCACCTATTGGATAGAGTTACTTCATTACTTAATTGATCCCTTCATCCCCTAAGGGCAAACAGACAAGCATCCACTAGAGTCCAGCAGCAGCACCTTCAGTCATTGGTCACCCTGATGATGGTGATGATGATAAGAGTACCCCAGCTTAAGCTGTTTCCTTTCCTTTGTCTCCTGCTCCACATCCATTCCCCACTCTATTGGATTGGTAGGAAACATAGGTATCGTAAAAAACCATATAGACTCAAGTGGCATTGGCAAGCAAAGAACAAGGCTGCATTGCTTCATCTCCTTCTCCACAACCATTGCCTACTCTATTCTATGCATTCGAAACATGGGTAAAGGAATAACCCACAACTGGGTCTGCATTTGAAATGGCACCCTATTCACTATATAGTGCATTAGGGAATAGGGTGCCAGTTCAGACACAGTGCATTGTCAGGCAAGACCTGGAAAGCCTTCAATATAGAATTATAGCAGGGGTGACAAGCCAGGCCAGATCATAGACAGTAAATGTAGATACAGCAGTTACTGAATATTTAAAAGGCACAGAGATTAAGCAATAAATGACAAAGTAAAGCTGGCACACCAGGGTATTAATAACTAATGGCCATCAATGAGTTATAGGCTTCTCATTGTAATGAAAGTCATTGCAAATCAGCAGTTGTCCGAGGTTATTATTATTTATAAATAATTGATGCGTGAACCACAAAGAAGTGATGTGTTTTATCCAATACCTTCTTACCCCTCAGAATGGAAACAGAGACATGGTTGTAATGTAGATGTCACTGGATTGAAAGGTCATACAGGATGTGCCTCTGGCAGAAAGTAACTGGACTGAAGGTGACAACAAGCACCTTGGTGACACAGTATAATCTGCTACAGTATTTTGATATTCATAAATGACCTCATATTGTTGTCACATATTGTTGTGATTAGTCTATAGCCTCTCTCCTTTATGTCAATCCTCCAGAGAGAATCATGGCTTTCATAGCACTCATCACAGACGTTTCAGGCTAATCATTTGTATGAAAATAAGTCAGTCTAATGTTCAGACTAGGCATTCGTTTATCATTTGGACCAACACCTGGAAACGGTTGCTAAGCGTTCAAACTCATGTGTGCCTACCACTGCCATTTTAAAAGGACATTTGTGGAAAACTGGTTCCATAAATCTCCAAATCACAAATGAACAAACAAAATGGATACATCCTTTACTATCTCTGCTTTTTCACCTCTTACCTGTGCATATTTGACACATGATGTGAACATGTCGGTTTGATGGGGATCGAATATTCTATATATCGACCTCATTCAGCATCATCCATCTCTAATCCAAAAGGCACAGAGGAAGAGAGGTACGTCATCACCCAGCGCCTGCTCTGACGTGTCCATGAAGTGTAAACAACAATCCTGCAGGAATCTGCAACATGCACCGAAAATTAAAGCATTTCGTTGCCGATAATAATGCTATTTTATGCTCGCGGGCATGGAGAACTGGAGTCTTGTAATCCCTTTGTGTTTTGCTCGGTTTTACGGCGAGATGGGCTGTAATCCTTGAACTCGTATTCAGGTAGGAAGTGGACTAGCTAGCTTTATTTGTGCTAATGCTGCACCTGCAGTGCTCACTGACAGCTCTCAGTTTCTAACATAGCTAGCTAGCTAGCGTGGCATTGTAAACGTATCAAATTGCTGATTTTGAGTGGTGAAAGGCAGCCGGTATTTTGGTGCAATTATTTTGGCCATTAGACGAACAAAAATATGAGAGTCAGCTTGCTGCCACTCTTCAGCAGCATGACTGTGCTCTCTTCCTCTGCATATTATTGCTGTAGCTAGCTAGTAGATATGATCATTTAGCAGCATATTCACATATTTATCTTATTTCCAGTGGCTGGCAAACCACCTATGTAAGGGGCGAAACTCAACGGCACTGGCAAGAAGTGACATATAATCTGCCTGTCTATGAATGGTAGGCTGGTCTAGATGCACCTGTCCAATAGCCTATGCTATTGTCTTGCATTTGTATGCGTTTTTAGCAGTAGCTAAGGAACTCAAATGTTTCTTTATCCATCCAGGTACTTCAACAACTTGAAATGCTGGGGATTAGACTGACCCTCCCCCCCTCCCTCCTAACAGCCTAACATAGCCTACTCTGTGCTCATATCTAAGTCTGTTTGTACACACACACACACACAAGTTATTTCTAACACTATGTCACCATGTGTATGTGCTTCCCTGCAGAGCCAAACGGATAAACCCAGAGTGGGTGGAACTGCACACGTCTCAAGGTTACGAAAGCTTAGCCCATAAGATGTTTACGAGAGCCACAGCTAAGACTACTGAAGGACAGGTATCAAACAGCTGTTAACCCCCCGTGTGGTTTTCAATATCATCATCTACAATACATTTTACATAAAAGTTCTATAGGTGATTATTTGTTTACTGGGTCATCCACGAAATGAGTCCCTTTTGGGTAGTGTAACTTGGTGGGGGGGCGTATTTCACCAAATTATTACATTCTGTCACATGTTCCATTGAATAAAAAAACATGTTTTCCCATATCAAGAGGTTACATTTTGTTTTAGTATGTGCCAAACAAAGTAACAGGTTGACTGCTACAAGGTTGACGATTTATCTTAAAATCAGCCATAAATCCCCTTGTGACGGGGAATGGAAGCTTGTGTGCAACAGGGAGGGGCAATTGAATGCAAGCTTCACAACAACAAAAAATGCAATTGTTAAGACATTTCTAGCCTGTCTATCTATTGGTAACAGGGTTGATGTGTTATGCTCGACCCACTCAGTTTTCCACCACAAAATACCAGAAAATGGCCAGAAAGAGTAGAAACAGGCCGCCTGCTTTTACACTATGATTAGACTGTTAGATGTTCAATGTTTGTTTTTTTAAATATATATTTCAAGGGGAATAGTTTCATCATATTAAAAAGAGAGCTTAGTTGACATAACAAGGTTGACCTTAAAATGGGGGACAGGTGTTTTATTTCACCTTAAAATGAGTCACTAAACACATTAAATAAATAATAGTCTTCAGAAATGACTTTTATCAAAGCAATAAAATAACTATGGCTTTACAATGATGGTGAAAACTTAGGGGATATTTTGGGGTTAAGTGGATTAAAATCTTCATCCTCATCTTCCTTGAGGTCACTTAGAGTGCACAGAGGGACATGACAAAATGCTGCATTTTGGCAGTTAAGCAAATCTTACTCTGCATTTGAAACAGTGAGCTCCAAAAGTATTGAGACAGTGACACATGTTCTGTTGTTTTGGCTCACTACTCCAGCACTTTGGATTTGAAATGATACAATGACTATGAGGTTAAAGTGCAGACGGTCAGCTTTCATTTGAGGGTATTTTCATCCATCTCGGGGATACCCGTTTATAAATTACAGCACTTTTTGTTCATAGTCCCCCCATTTTAGGGGACCAAAAGTATTAGAACAAATTCACTTATGTGTATTAAAGTAGTCAAAAGCTTAGTATTTGGTGTCATATTGCTAGCATGCAATAATTACATCAAGATTGTTACTCTACAAACTTGTTGGATGCATTTTCTGTTTGTTTTGGTTGTGTTTCAGGTTATTTTGTGCCCAATAGAAATGAATGGTAAATAATGTATTGTGTCATTTTGGAGTCACTTTTATTGTAAATAAGAATAGAATGTGTTTCTAAACACTTCTACATTTAAAAAATATATATATTAGATTTTATACCTTTTATTTAACTAGGCAAGTCAGCTAAGAAAAATTCTTATTTTCAATGACAGCCTAGGAACAGTGGGTTAACTGCCTTGTTCAGGGGCATTAATATGGATGCTACCATGATTATGCACAAATATGATATTTGTGAGTCTGCAACTTTCTCACTCGTCATTATTAACGATTCATTCTGGACTATCCGTAATCATGGTAGCGTCCACATGTATGTAGAAGTGTTTAGAAATGATTTACCATTCATTCATTTCTATTGGGCACAAAATACTCTGAAACACAACCAAAACAAACAGCAAATGCATCCAACAAGTTTGTAGAGTCACAAGCTTAATATAATCATTACGTGCTAGGAATATGGGACCAAATACTAAACATTTTACTACTTTAATTCACATGTAAGTGAATTTGTCCCAATACTTTGGTCCTCTAAAATGGGTGGATTATGTACGAAAGGGATGTAATTTTTGAACGTTTCACCCGTTATGGATGAAAATACCCTCAAATTTAAGGTGACAGTCTGCACTTTAACCTCATAGTCATTGTATCATTTCAAATCCAAAGTTCTGGAGCACAGAGACAAAACCAACAGAAAATGTGTCACTGTCCCGATACAGTTGGAGCGCCCTGTATATCAGGCTTTTAAAATACAGAATTGGTGCATCATTTCTAAAAAAAAAAATATCAAAGGAATGCAAAAGGGACTCATTTCATGGCTCGATATGAAGAATTTGCTTTCTTTCTGCACATTCCTATCCTGTTTAAGAATATATATACTGATTGTACTGTATGTCATTCATTTATCACAAGAGGAAGCAATGTCTTACATCAGATAGCATTACGACTCCCTCGGCATTAACTGTCGGTTGAGGGACGAGCGTCGAAGAGTTGTTGGAAGACGCCACCTGTCGGAAGACAATGAATAGGATGATTCACTTATTATTCATATTTTTGGGGACTGAATAATATATGTATCTTTTCTCAGTTCCTGTTGCTGATATATGTTCCTGCTGTTGTGCTTTACTTCTTTTTTTCTTTTTTTTCACCTCAGTGAAGGATCGAACAAGAGAAGGTAAGGCAGAATTCTGTCATGTACATGTCCTCTGTTTGCTTGTAACTAAAACGTTACTAGAAAAACAAAGATACTGTAGAACTAGAAAAATGAAGATACTAGGTCTGCACAGTCCTGTATCCTGCTCTATCCAGGCCTTATTCTCATCGACCTCGGGCATTTCCAGTTGTCTTTTAAAAACCAAAGCTGTCTCTGTCACTGCACTACAGATTCGGACTGACCAGCGTTAGAAACTCTTATGAGCTGTAGCCCTTTCCACTCACAGCCCCTGTCATCCCATATATGGGTTGAAAATGTTGTCATTGATAAGCGCCTAAGTTGGAACGCAGCGTCTGTACAGCAACATGGTGTACAGTACATGACATCAGAGGTCAGGTTCTCCACTTCATAGTTCTGTAGGGGGTTTTGACTGACAACCGTTATAACTTGAGCACCGCTCACGACAAGAAAATGCCCCCCATTCCTCCCTCTAATCGGGCTACTCTTGCACATTTCTTTTTGTATGAATGAGGGAATTGCTGCAGACGTTGAGGAGTATAATAAATACTGCTTTGACGTCATACAAGCAAACCACACACCCCTGAGCCCAAATGTTAACAGTCCCATATTTGAAAACTCATGTCATTTACATGATCAACGTTTTATCATCACTGTGATGGATCTACAGTGATAAGGATGACAGGTGTTATACCCTGGGTTGTCCTGAACACAATGAGCCTGTGTTTGTCGTATTGTGAGGAAAATGAGCCGCCAAACACGCACTTGAATGCACTCGTGACTCCATTCTATGCGCACCAAAATTACAATCTGTTTGTCTGATGTGCCTTTGGAAAGCCTAACGCTGTAAGATTGTATTTTATAGCATGTCGGCAATAGGATAAGCGGTCAAAAGATTGTGATTTATTTTGTGATGTTGGGGACACAGGGCTGTGTTCCAGACCAAAAAAACGACAAGTGTGCTTCCTTTAGTTCCTCAATGGCAAAGCTAGGAGAGCTCAAAAAAACATCTGTTAGTTGAAGGCTCTTTCATTGAGTCATAAAAGTGCATCGAAAGGACTTAGGTACTGGGCACACTTTGGAGAGGTGTGTGGCCACTTGGTAACACCACTTAGACTTGTCATTCAAACCCTTGTCATCGTTTTTCCCCCTTCTTATCTTGCACCCTCTCCAACATTTCAAATCATATTTTTTATAATGTTTCTGAATGTGTCAGGAGTATTTTCCGATTTCGCTATTGACAAATGCTGTGTAAAGTACAGTAAATGTAAAATGCACAAACAATCAACCGTGTATAATGTTTGGATTCAGTCTTGTGTCAGGTGAACTGTTGTGTCTTCCCCTTTGGACTGATCCTTTCTCCATAATCTCCAAAGTGTTCTGTTTCAATTACTACCATGGTCATGCGTATGCTTTTTATAGTTTCTTCTGTTGGAAACATTTCAATTTGTCCCTATCCATATTGACCAATGTCCACGTGTTTTCGGGGTTAACCGTGTCGTCATGTCTATATTCTTTAACCTGGCGTCAAATACAACAGTGTAAGCCTGGGGCTGGCCCTATGGGGTGTGGTGGGTCTGGGTCTGGGCTGGGACATGCTAGGCTCTCTGGCCTTCGTCCTGGCCCCTCAACTACAAACAGATGGAGCTCTACCACTCCCTGCCCTTCTTCTGCTACTTACTGGGCAAGTGTTTCAAGCAGGGCCTGGCAGGCCGAGGGTGAGTTAGCTGACTTAGACTTACAGCCCTGGCTAAGGAGGTTTGTGTGTGTGGAAAGATGTTGTGTGAGAGCCAGCAGAGAATGTATGATTTCACTCTATAAAATTAATCAATCAGACAATCAGTTTACCATCAAGTCTGATGGGGAAAAAAGCATCAAAGATCAGATTATTTTCATTAACTCTGAATCACAGTCAGAATGAATCTTTTTCAAGAAATACTTAATCAACAACTTCCTGTAGCCAGTGGACAAAATATGGCCCCATGAAGTAGCCTATACTATGTCTACTCTGCCACTCTCCCAAACAGAGTAGCGGAGTTATTGAGGCGAGGCAATCCGGTTGGATGACTGTTACTAGTGTCCTCACATTTGTTTATCTAGTAACAATGTACCAAGGGCATCTGGTAGCAAATGGATAGCTGGATTAGATGGGTAGGGGAAGATATGTCCAGATGACACTATCGCCATGCCCAAGCTCCTCAGCTATTCCTGTGTGTGCAACTTTACCACCACACAACTTCTACAGCTGACCTACTGTGAAATACTTTTAGCTGATGCATGGTCTTCACAACATACATTGACTAACTTGGGATGCACGGACAGTCATGGTACACAGCTGTTGTCTTTTTGGAGTCCGCTACATCAATCTTAATTCTCAGAGGAACATGTGAGAGAGAACAACAGAGAGAGCTGAGATTCAGCCCATGCATACTGTTGAAAATATTAATTTGAATGTTTTACTGCTTTACAAGTGCATTTATAGTGCATGATGGTTAAGGGCTTGTAAGGATTTCATGGTAAGGTCTACCGACGCCTGTTGTATTCGGCGCATGTGACAAATAAACATGGATTTAATTTAGATTTAATGTACAGACAGTGCCCGAGTGAGTTTATGTTTTGGGTATTTGACCGTTTTAAACTTATACTTCGGGATTTTCCTCAGTCAGATGAACTAGTGGATACCATTTTTATGTGTCTGCATGCAGTTTGAAGGAAGTTGCTAACTAGCTCTAGCGCAATGACCTAGCAGATACCCATAGACTTCCAGTCATTGCAGTAACGCTAGTTAGCATTGGCTTGCGAAACTACCTCTAACTTCCTTCATACTGGACACAAAGTAATACAAATGGTATCCACAAGTTCATCTGACTCTGGTGCAGTAGATAAGGGTTCCATTTCAAGGTTCGGTGTACTTTATCATTTGTCTTCTCACCCACCTTCTACCGAGGTTGTTCCTGCTAGTAAAGATTGTTGTAACAGTCCTGGTGACGTTTGCTGGCTGCCATTCCTGTCTGACCCCAGCCAGGCCCTGTACTGCCTCTTTCCTGTGGAGTGGGGCCTCTTCGAGGTACATACTGTGTAATTGATAGTGACCCCAACATTTTTCAGTGTTCAAGCCAATTAGTCATACTCTCAAGTTAACGTTTTACATAATTAAATAGACGCTCTTATCCAGAGCGACTTACAGTAGTGAGTGCATACATTTTCGTACTGGTTCCCCCGTGGGAATCGAACCCACAACCCTGGCGTTGCAAGCATCATGCTCTACCAACAGAACCACACAGGGTCAAGTTCTTTCCCTAATATCCTGCGACGTGAGTCACCTAAAGTTTCTAGAACGGGTCGACAACAGTAAATTATGTTTTTTGGCCCCCCAAAGTTTTAGTTAAAAAAAAGATATACTAAATTCACCAGGATTTCAGCTAAACGTGTGTTTAATTTAGGAAGTCTGTTCACCATGTTTTCCCACAAAAAAAGCAAGAGACATGATCGTGTCTCAATGTAATCAAGGTATCAAATGATTGTTATTTTCAAGTACAATCTATTTTTGGGCAATTTGCAGTGCACAAATGATTATAATTATGTTCCGGTTCTCCAACCAAAATCGTCCCACGGCTGAATCTAGATCCCTGTTCTGGAATGTTATGGTGACCAACCGATGTTATGGTGACCAAACCAGGTTCTTCATCCACAGCCCAGTCTTTTGACATAAAGATGGATGTAAGACATGAGTTTTCAGACTTTTGTTGCCTAGGGAACCCCACCCAGTGGCGGGAAAAGTACCCAAATGTCATGTTTGTGTAAAAGTAAAGACACCTTAATAGAACATGACTCAAGTAAAAGTGAAAGTCCCCCAGTAATATACTACTTGAGTAAAAGTCTAAAAGTATTTGGTTTTTAAATATACTTTAAGTATCAAAAGTAAAAGTAAATGCTATAAATTTCAAATTTCTTTTATTAAGGAAACCAGACAGCACGATTTTCTTCTTCTTCTTTTTTTTTTTTTTTACAAATAGCCAGGGGCACACTTCAACACTCAGAGATCATTTACAAAAGAAGCATTTCAGTTTTTTGAGTCCGTCAGATCAGGGGCAGTAGTGATGACCACACTTTCTCTTGATAAGTGTGTGAATTTGACCATTTTCCTGTCCTACTAAGCCTTCAAAATGTAACAAGTACTTTTGAGTGTCAGGAAAAATGTATGGGTGTAAAAAGTGCATATTTTCTTAAGGAGTGTAGTGGCGTAAAAGTTGTAAAAAAAAATATAAATAATAAAGTACCCCCAAAAAAATGACTTTAAGTAGTACTTCAAAATATTTTTACTCAGTTAATTTACAACACTGCCCCTGCCCAGGCAAACTGGTAACACAGGGACCCCCCATCATATGTTAGCAAAACACTTTTTTAACATCTTGTATTATCATCAGGTGAATGATAATGTGAAGAAGTAATCAACATTTTAATATGACTATATTTGGTAGATAGATTTTCATTATTTTGACATCCCCACAGTTCTATAATCGGAAGACGAAGTGTAGTCTCTAACATAGCCTATTAGAAAGGTAATATAACGCCAAACACATTCCTAGCTAATAGCAGCCGCTAGGCTGGTTAAATAAAGGTTAGCCATGTTTTGGTCGAGAAAGCAACAGCACTTGCCACGACTAGTGAAGCGCGGGTGCTTTTTCAAAGCCTATGTCAGATTACTCCAGTGTAATTAGCTATTAAGTTGACATCATTAGAAATCAAATATTTTCCTGTTTTCTACTGTAGGTATGTAATTCAAAATCTATTTATTCTGTTGTCGCTAGTGATATTCAATTAAAAAAAAAAAACATTTGAGGAGGCCCTGCAGTATCTCTGTTGCTCCACCCCTGTATGAATAGCCCTGATTTAGGATGTAGAGGATGCCTACCCATCGTTTAGGAGACCGTCGTGATCTACAGTGATAACTGCGTTTTTTACCTGAGGGACCACAATATCTGCCAAGTTGAAATCAGTTGGTGGTAGAAAGACGAGGGGGCTAAGGTAGTTAACACAGTGCTGCCCCTTATAGACAGGAGTGGTGCGCTGTGCCCCCTGTTCTTTAAACCACAGCCTACATGCTCTCTCTCTCTCTCACACACACACACACACACACACACACACTCAACTCCTCTGTGCTTAGCCAATTGGAAATGGATCCCATGCAGGATCGTAGAAAACAGAGGAATACAATGTTGAATGGTCGGGGGACTAGGTGGGGGGGATACAGATAAATCTAGCTAATTTACTGCCAGGGTCATTTCAGCACATCATTGTGGGGCCATGTTTTAGCCATGTGATGTGGTGCCAGGGTCCAATGCTATCCGTGTCAGAGTTCATCCATTCGTTGTGCAAAATGTTGTCAGCCAAACCGCTGCGTCCTTGATAAGTGAACTTACACGTGTGTATGTACACACAGCGAGGCCACACTGGAAGAGAAGGGAGAAAGAACGAGGGAGGGCGGGAGAGGGGGGAGGAAATTAAAGACGAACGGACAATGATGGATCACACAGGGGACATTAGTGAGAGCAGCATCGCAAACACTTCCGCGGCACTGTTGAAAGCGTGTCATGATCGAGGTGCTGAGGTAAAGTAACACTGTTATGGGGGAGGAGGATGAGGGGGGTCGGGGGTGTAGATGGGGTCGGCAGCTGAGGCCAAGGCTCGGGGGCTTAGCTTTTTGAAACTTCCCCTATGCCCGCCGTGTCCTGTAGATCTACCCATTCCCGGAGGTGGCACCCAAGGTGCGGTGAAGTGAGAAGTAATTGAAAATTCTGTGAGGCTGGTCAGGATGGCAGTATGCATGGCAGCTGTTTGTTTATGAAACGATACAAACATAATACACAGGGTGTGAGTGACTCCACAGCCCTACGGGCCGCGGTGCCAGGGGCTCCAGGTGAAGCCTCTCTAAACTAATTGTGAAATTGTGTAAGCGGAAGCCGGGCAAAGAAAAGCGGACATGGCGAGAAGTGGTGGGAGGGTGAGGAGGAGGGGATCGGGGTGAGGAGGGGAGGGGCGGGGCGGGAGGATAAGTTGTAAGTTTACCCATCAAACAGCACTCTGGCCATCTCAGTTTTCCTGCTTCACAAAAATGGCACCAAATGCTGCAGCATGTGACATTCCACAGAGGCTTATAGGTGAGGAGCACCACCAACGGCACTAACCCACATTTGCTGCCGAACCCCATGGTTCATGTGTTGAACTCAGCCCAGGCGGCATTGGGGGGACATTCCGGTAGGGTACTTATTTGGCGAGGCTATAGGAGGGGGTGTTCGAGCAGAGATGAGGCCTAGATGTCGGCAGTACGGCCTGCCTGCTGACTGGGCCTGTCCGTAACCTCCACACACACAGCTGTGCTCTGAGCAGCTGTAGCAAGGCCCAGAGGACCTCGTAGAAATTCACACTATAGAAGGGACCACACTGTCGCAAGACATGGTTAGACCAGTGTTTCCCAACCCTGGTCCTCCAGTACCCCCAACAGTACACACTTTTGTTGTAGTCCTGGACAAACACACCTCATTCAGCTCATCGAGGGCTTGATGATTACTTGCAGGTTGAATCAGGTGTGCTTGTCCAGGGTTACAATAAAAATTTGTGCTGTTGGGGTACTAGAGGACCAGGTTTGGGAAACCCTGGGTTACACTGATCTATGCATTGCATTTCTACATTGTTTAATATCACAGAAACAGCAGGGGGCCTTAATATCTGATCCCAGAACAACTTCTAGGGCACTTAAATCACAACGGTCCTAACTCCATCTGCCTTAGGTGGGTGTGGTGGGTGGAAACTGTGACACTACAGTGGTCTTCTATGGGGTGGTCTGAATGTGAATGTGCCGAAGTATGCGGAAGTTGTTGTAATGTGATTATCTTTTGAACATTTAACCCTCTGTCCCCAAGTGTACAAATGAGTGCATTGCTTCTAGTGACATCCCATTCCCTGGACCCTGGCAGGGGCGATTTATGAGGCTGGTAATGCTTCCCGAAGCGCTCCTGTGTCAATGCACTGTGGAATGCACAGAAGGGATTTTTATTGCACTTTCAGTTGGGCCATTTTTACTTGGAGCAACGCCACTTGTTTGCTTCTCTTCAAAACATTGCATACTGCAATACCATATATGTGAGTTTCTACATTTGAAACCCTTGGCTTGTGATGAGTTTTGTAACACATTGTATTTGATTCACATGGATTATCAACACTTCATTAAAAATAAAAAGTATATCAGTATAGGAAGTGAGCTATTTTTGTATTTAAAGGTGTGTGTGTGTGTGTGTGTTGACAGGATCAAGTGGCCAACACATGGGTGCAGCTTGAACGGCCTGATAAAGATCAAGACCATCCTGTCCACTGATACCCAGCTCTACCTCGGGTAATCCCCCTCTCCATCTCTTTATCGTTCTCTCTCACTCCATTTCATTATCTTTCTTTCTGTCCCTACTCTCTCTCTCTCTCTCTCTCTCTTGCTCTCTGAGAAGCCTCACACGAGAGCCTCTGTGTTATAGCAGAGTGAAATGAAGATTATCCCTTGTAATAATATGCGAGAGCAGCTTCTGAATACTGAGCACTACCAGCTGCTATGGGCTTTTATCGGCCCTCTGACAACTGTTGGCAATTTGCTGATGAGATTTCAGATTTGGAAATCCACAATAAACTATTTGAACCATTTCTGTTTGGGGGGTGGGGAAAGCAAGATACAGCTAACTTTTCTGTGGCGTCAAAGATTATTCTCCCCTAAGGTCCACATGAATGAGGAGAGGCTACAAGTCAGTCATAGAACCCTTCTCTCATCGTCATGGTGGCGTGTGCTTGAATAACCCGTGGGGCTATATTTAGGGGTGTGCACTCTGAACAGGATGGACAAGTTCCTGCCAGACTGTTAAGACCAGGGATTAACTGGGAGTTCTGTGACTGCAGCGTATTTAACAGAAATGAAAACACTAGATATTGTTGGTCATGGGTGAATATTATAAAAACTGTGTGTTGTGAGGGGAGGAAGGGTATACGTCTTTCTATGGCCTGGTATCACTGGTCACCTTACTGTTACAGTTGATGGTTTATGGTTGTGGAATACCACTAAATAGTTCTCAACAACCCCAGAAAATGATCTGTGAACTGTACACTAAATCACCCCTCTAAGCACTCCTCTTGCCCCATGTTGGGGGCCCTGTTGCACCTTCTCCTCAGGGGCCCTTTAGGCCTTAATGGGGCCCATGACACAGCTGCCCTCAACTCTCACTCATGTGCTGCCCTACCTTACCCTATCCCTACCCCTTCAGCCGGAGTGGAGGTACCCCTCTGGTCCCCTCCCCTCCCCTCTCACCCCTCCCTTCCTCTGTCTATCCCAGTGAGTGACAATTGAAGGGTTAAACTAATGCTGGGGTGCTCTAAGCGGGCCAGTATTTGATACATTTCCCACATAGCTGGTGGTCTTATGGGTGGACCGTGCTGGGGTTAAAACGAGCCAGCAGCCACACAGTACGGTTTCACCATGAGGTTTAGGTTTCTGGGCTGGGCCATTCACTATTTGGTCCGATTTATCATAGCATTGTTTCTATGAATGATGATAGATTACTTCATTCTTCTCTGTTATTGTTTTCTTTTCAGTTTGGCCAGCACTCTCCTGGCTATCCTACCTATGTCAATCAAACTATTGGTGAACCCTACTCTATGGCAGTTCAAACATCCCTTGGTAAGTGAGTATTCTTGTCTTGTTTTCTGATGTTTGATTCCATTTGAGGTAAATTCCTCTCTGGCATTCTTCCTCTTCTCCTTCCAAGTTCACGAAAAATCAATCATCCTGCCTGCCTTGTGAGTAGAGGGGAGTAGGGGTGTGCGTGCTCACGTGTGTGTGTGTGTGTGTGTGTGCCTTCCTGCCTGCATGCGGTTGCTAATCATTTACCTCACCAACCGCAGTGCAGTATATAAAAAGAAACAGGCGCTAGGTTATCGAGGTTTTACTGCACAGTGGGATTTGGTTTCAGATTTTGCTGATCTGTTGCTGCCTTAACGATTGAGTTCTATCTCCCACCTGTCTGTCCCCGGATCAATCAGTAATGCAATGTCCATGGCTTAGGGAGGAACGCCGGGATGTGGAGCAGAGGAGGGCTCTGTTTGTGGTTGATCAATTCTCGGGGCTATAGGAAGGAGTGTAACTGGATACGCAAAGAGTACCACTGTGGTTATACAATCGGGGAGGGATGGGCTGCGTCCATATGGGCACCCTAATCCCTATGTAGTGCACTACTTTTGACCAGGGCCCGTAGGGTGTTTATTGTTCAATGAAGTGTGTATAATTTAGGGGTGTTTAACCTTTTCTCCTCCAATTCTTTCTGTCTTCCCCTAGACCAAGTATGCCTACTACTGAATGACCTCCCTCTGCCAGCCATCTGTTTTTTACAGGCCTCCCTGTTCACGTAAGAAGCTACAGTAAGGGGAACCACTGATGGAGAAAGTATACTGGCCAATAATAGCAGACTAACAGACCAGGTTAAAGGTCATAGGAGAGACTATTCAAAAAAAAGTACAATCCTGTCCATTGAATGTAAACTCCTAAAATCGCTGTTGGACAAATCCTCAGAAAGTATAGGATGCTTTGTCAGATTAATGTTTGTGTTGATGTTCTATGGATGGTTTTATTCCCGGAAGAGTCACGTAAAGATTCAAATGAAGCCGGTATGAAGGGAACAGTCGGAGAGGAAGCGAAACGGACTAACTTTCACCAGCTGTCGTTAACTTCTTCCAGCAGTACTAATTGCTGTGCGTGTGGTTTAGTATAGGGATGTCTGTGGATTACACTGCATTGCCAGCATACCTCTCCTCTAAGCATGTCTTGTATAGGGACAGCAAGTCATTCTGTGTATCAACTCTAGTACAGTCTAACTGACAGGGCCCGCATTGTGCATCTCCACTCCACCCATTGATGGAGACATACATCTTTTGTTTGGGTAAATTGAAGACATAATTGCAAAATTTAGTCAAATGGTTTCTTAAGCACAGTTATTGTAAGAGCGTCTGAATGTACTGGCTTTGTTGAACTGGCGGAGTATGTATTTAAAAAAGAAATGTGATGGGTATTTATTTTGCCAATGAATAGATGGGGTTTTGTTGGATTTAAGAAGGCCCTACTACGGCTGTCTGAATTGTAAACACACGTCTTTATGTGGCATAGTCAGAGTTTATTGGATGGAGATATGTGTTTCTGAGAGACTACATTGTTCTTGTGCTCCCCTGCTCCCTCCCCCTCTATCTTTCCTCTGCAGTATGCTGCCATTTTTACTGAAAGATGGTCTGTTGGTGCCGTACGTGGTCACCTCCCTGGCCTTCCTGTTCGTCAGCGTATACCTGCTTTTCCGCCCTTGGAGCATTGCTCAGAAGACGAGCTGCGTCTGGGGCCCTACCACCGCCCCATCCGTATGCCCAGCATGGACCTCGGAAGGGTCACCAAGTGGAAAGTAAGCGTAGCCTAGTGGTGTAAACATATACCATTTCACGTTGCACCACCTCTATGTCTCTCTGTGATAGAAGGAAATGCTAAAGTATTCATTCATCCATTCATAGCGAAACATTTATCCGATTGCAAAGACAACACAGATTGCGCTCTTTACCAGGCAGATAGTTGCAATGTTGTCTGTTCTAGTAGTGGGTAGGGCAGGGGTTGCCCAATATTTTCTTTAACTTACTCAAGTTACTTCAGATAAGTTTTTTAAAAATGTTCACAGCCACCCGGTGGGAAGATGAGCTGGAGGTTTTTGTCACAGGAATTTCATAGTAATTTCAGAAGGTTGTTGTCGCTAACCACGTTTCCATCCACAGTTTTTATGTAAAGTCATACCGTATAAAACAACAAAATCACGACAGCTGTGACGGAAACAGGAAGATTGGTGGGGTCTTTTTGTGTCTATAAAATAAATGATGTGCTAAATGGCGGTGGAAACGTCTTTATGCGCAAATATTAATATAATAACCATTCATATCGAAGTGAACTTGGAGTCACGCGATGATATCACAGGAGGTTGGTGGCACCTTAATTGGGGAGAACGGGCTCGTAATGACTGGAGTGGAATCAGTGGAATGGCATCAAAAACGTCCAACACATGGTTTCCAGGTGTTTGATGCCATTCCATTTGCTCCGTTCCAGACATTGTTATGAGCTGTTGTCCACTGCATAATATGGTGTGTCGTCCTCCCACTATGACTCGGGGGAAAGCATGCAGTTTATTAGGCTACGGATGAAATAAGTTACGCTGAACTTCACAGGGTGGTGAACGTGTTCTTTGATGCTCCTTTCCAATAAATATCAAGGGTCTTATTCTCGTGACATGATGATCGATTGCTTGACTGCCGTTTGACAAATAAAAAATATTCTGTCTCTTATCCATAATAATCTCATCATGTAGACTAGCCTACCCGCACAGTATCAGCAAGCTGTTGGCTAGAATGCACATGCCAAGATTTGCTATTTAACTATTTAACAATGTTTTGGTCCAATGGAAACACATTGAACTTTACATCGTTTTTTCCCGTACATGACAAATTAAGTGAAACAGTACATGTTGTGTGCACTACGTCATCACGCACTGATTTCTTTGTTCGGTGGAAACACCACTGGTGGGAAATGCGCATATTTTCTTTATGCAGATTTTTTTTAAATTTGCATGAAAATCTGTCACCTATTGGATGGAAACCTAGCTACAGTCATTTCATAGCCTGAATTGCATCAACGTGAGAAGATGCATATCTCTCTGCAACTGTATAAATAAATATAATGTGCCACGGACTGTAAGCTGTGTAAGCTGCCTGGGATGAAAGCCACTGCCAGGCCCCAAGTATTATTTATCACTTATTTAAGATACAGGCGTCTGACATGGCTTCCTGGCCCTGCCCAGCTCTACAGCTGCACCCTCCCCTCCCCTAGCGACAGAAATGGGGTGCATCCCAAATGTCACCCTATTCCCTATAGTGCACTACTTTTGACCAGACCCCATAGGGCTCTGGTAAAAAAGTAGTGCACTGTATAGGGAAAAGGGTGCCATTTGGGATTGGGACGTAGCCAGTGACACCGCTACTGGGCGGTGCTGTGTGGTGTGGGAGATCATGAGAAGGAAGTGGTGTCTTTTTATAGAGTCATTAACACAAGTTTTGCCTAGATATATTTATTTACACAAGAGGCATAAATAAGGAGGCTAGGGTTTAATAGGGTTGGTCTCATACGGAGGCGCTTACGCAACCTACCCTCACTGATCCCTTGGCCCGTAGGTCCCAAATAGACATGTTAATGTTGATCCTGCTACCAACACTGTTTGCCTTTGAGTTCGGGACGCACCGGCCGAGGCAACATAAATGTCAGCTTGTGATGCGGGATCGTCATGCAATGGCTCTTCATTTTATTTTTGATCTTGTCTACTTTGCATAGTTATTATGACTAAGCCACACCCATCCCACTCACGTTAGCAGTTCAGAACGAGAAAGTGTAGGCTATACAGAAATATTTGAAATTGAAAATCATTAAATGAAGTAATGAGGATGTCTACCAGCCTAATCGAGTTGTAGATTACGTCTCACCTTACAGTGTTCGAACTGGAATGGAGATTTCTCTTTGTGCTACTTACTCCGTGCAGCCAATTGCGATGTCTGCTTTAGGTATAATGCAGGGTGCCACTTGTAGATTTGACCACTCTAACCCAGTTCCACCTCCAACACTACCCCAAAAAAAACCTGCTATGCTGGTATCGGCTTTCGCGGATCTGATAGAATCCAGCCCTTAATTAATCTAAAATCTATTCATGTAAAATGTCATTAGGACATTATCAATTTGAATGGCATGTCAAATTCAGTTTCTGATTTGATGAGAGGTCCTTGGCTTGTGGTCTAACTGTGACGGCTTAACTCCCTTAGAAAACTATAGACCTGAAAAATCTCTCTCCATCTCTCTCAATCTCTCCTGTAGTTCTACATCTCCATCGTGGCCATGGCTGGTTTGTGCTTTATGAGCATGGAGCTGGCCCCTCTGGCCAGGCTGCCTGATTTGTTTCCCCTCCTGGTGTCAGTGTTCTTTTCCACCACTTCCTGGGCCTCCTCTTCTACTTCAACCTTGTCCAGATTGCCGAGCCGCCTCCACCTGGGAGTAAGAATCAGAGTAGTCGCTACCCGGTAGAAAGAAAACTTACTGAAAAGCAAACTATGCACAGTGCCTCAGTCACTGACCACCAAGGACCAATAGGACTCATGGAGAAATGCTACTAGTCTATAATCTTTATTCTAGGGATAACTCTCCTGTCAACATGAATGGTTGGTGTTTTGTCAATGCCTAATTATGTACATCAAACTTACATTTGTTATGTTTGTTTTTTAACTTGAATTGTTTTTCAATATTTCCAAATGTTTGTTCCATCATTACAATTATTTTGTACAAATTGTATTTTTCTTGAAAAATAAAATCACCTCAGATATGACTTTTCGATGAACCTCGATTTTTACAGCCGTATTGCCAGCACATATATTAGAGCCGTCGGAAGCAGTTTCAAATAAGCCCCTCGTAAAGTGTCCACCTTCTCCAAGTCTTCAGCTAGCTAAATCACTGGCGGTAATAGTGTTGCACTGTGTCGTAGCCAGACAATAATTAGCCAAACCATGTCTTTCAACCATTTTAATTTAGCTTCATAAAATATTCATTACAATAGCTAGATACAAGGAGAGTCCACACAGCACACAAAGGGCTATGCATTTAAACACAGAAAGCAGTGACAGGTCAGACAGGCCCTAAAACTAGGATGATGGAAGATTACATATCTGAACATAATGTCATAAAGTCGAAATACCACAGAAAAAATGGTACAAGCAATCTTTTTTCCCCCTCTGCCTGTGAGTTAATGACAGGCATAAAAAAAAATCCATTACAACGATAAATGTTATCGGGTCACTGAGGGCCGGCTGCTATGCTGTGTATCTGCAGCCGCTGGCCCTGCAGCCAATAACACTCGAGATAGGAGAGGGAAGGGCGAGATATCCAGAGGCCTGTGCCTTTAGAAGTACTACTGTGGAAGGACTGGGAGGAAGGGGACAACAGATGAAGATGTGAAGTTGAAAAAAACAAGTACAAACGTCTATGGCCATTACCAAAACGCTGTCATTTTCATAAATGCATACTAGGCCTATTGTATTTATGACTAGAGATTACATATAGAAAATTGTATAAATTCATGCACCACATTCAAAGCATCGCCATAGTGCTGGCCTAAGTAGCCTGTGTCATGATGGGTAGTGGGCTGGAGATGGGGGGTGAGACCGAAGGAAAGTGGGACCCTCGAGGAGGAAAGGGTTGGTGGGGTCGAGGTCTAAGTTGATACGGGTAGGAGCCAAGCCGGAGGTGGGTTGGATATTAGCGGGAGTGGTGGTGGTGGTGGTGTGTGTGGGGGGGGGGGTGTTGGCTCGCCAAGGGCCCCTTCTACCACCTCCAGAGGGCCAGTATGAAAACATTAGTTTTGTTTATGGGCGTGCTCATTTTGTCCTTCACATGGCCTCCAAGGGTGATAAAGTGAGAGTTATATGATCCACCTTGGGCAGAAATAGGAAATGTGTCTGTGCACACCAGCTGTTGCTTAGGTCGCTTGGGCTGCAAGAGGCCTCGGCCTTCCCAGGCACAGACAAATAAAGAGCCGGAGACTGAAGTGTGTGCCTGAGTGTGTGTACACGTACGTGAATATTGTAGCCTCTCCTCGGAGCCCATATTCATGTTTCTTTACTTTTCCAGGTAGCTAGAGGAAATGGTGAGGGTGGATTTCACACAGCATCAGGTCTAATAGGACGAGGGGGTTCGCTCGCTGAAAGAAAAAGATTTTTGCAGCGCTGCGTCGCGGCCGTTATTGTAGAATCAACATTGGTCACTGGTGAGGGAGAGGCTTTCTCCAGCAGACAGGGCTCAATGTAAATGTGTCTGACGTCTTAACGCTGCCTTTTCACTTTCTGACACGTTCCCCCAATGACTGACAGGCAACCTCCGAGACGTCTCTCCGCCTCACAACTGACAGCTTGGGTTCTATATTCATCAACCGGCCATCTCCGAGGAAGAGGAGAGAGTAGCTATTCCAGTTGCCCTCGGTAACCTACAGGAGGATATCAGAGAGGAAAACATGAGCGTAACCCTGCTGTCTGTCACACAGTAATATCACCACATTGAGATTAAGTTGTAGGCTCTATAATAACTTACTTTTATAAGGCCATTATGGATTTCATCAAATCAGAGGAGCTGCCAGACAATACCTGTAGAGAACAAAATGTTATTAGATACTACTTCATATTTAGAGATGAAATACAGTTACCGCTTTCAGAGGAAAATTACAACTGACACTGCAACTCACATCCCAAACGGACAAATCTGAGGTCCCAAGTGGTTTGATTTAGCAGTGAGATAAATATCTTAATATTTTTGTTTTTAAATACTCACCTAATTGATTGACAATAAAGTAAAATCATTGTTCTCCTTCACTGGAGAACTGGAAAATACAACGACATCATCTGTGTCAGAAATCATCTCTGAAGGAGTACGTAGCCTGAAGCCTCTGGGGGCGATCGAACTAAAGGCTGCAGCTCTGCAAGCAGGCTTAAGTTTCACTAAAATAATATACAGCTCTGCTCCTTTTTGCAGCCTTTTTTTAATCAAAAAGCATAAAGCTCCTCCCAAACAGGTGGCATGGGTCTGAGGAGGAGGAGAGAGGATTGATGTGGCAGATAGTGGTGAAGCCTGGGCCTTATCCCTGGCCCTGGAAACACCAGCCCATCTCATCGCTTTTATTACATTTAAGGAATCCTTTCTTTTTAATACACCCCATTACTGCTGACATACAAATCTTCCTCAACATGGACCCATCTATGGCCTGATCAATTTTTATACTGCTGAGCCGTCCCCTTTCTCCTCATTTTGTCATCTGAAAATTCATATTATATAGGGTTTTCTTATGGGAAAATGACAGTAAAAATCGGTTACTGCCCAGAAGATGTCCACACGTTGGTGGGTTGCCCGTGACTAAATGTTTCTGAGAAACTAAAATGTGTTTCTGTCGTAAGCAGAACTGTTTAAATGTTATTTATTTATTTATCCTCCTAAGAAAATATATTGTGAAGTGCAACATCGATTTAGAACATAACAAAAGCTCTGTATGGGTTGGAGGGGGAGAATTTATTCATCCTTTGCACAACTCCTTTAATTGAATTTTCCAAATCTAACCACACACAAATAATCAATACCTTCTGCTGAGGGGATCTTATCTCACAATGATTATGGCCTTCTCTTTTCAATTCTGTAGCTATCAGCACATACAGTACAGGCAGGTGTCCTTCCTCCTGGTGTATTTGTAAAAGACTGGGCAGAGCCTGAATGCTCACGAAAAGTGACTTCTCCAGAATGCTTACGAAACTTTATTTAACCTTTTAAAAAGAATGGCCGTTAAGCGCTTCTCAACACCACGGGCCCGGGGCACTTTGAAGACAGAAGATAAAAAAGGGTGCTGCTTGCTACTGTCTGTAACTAAAGAGGGAAGGAGGAAGGACCAGATGGGGGAAGTGAAGTGGCTTCAGAGGTTTTGGCCGTCAATGCTAAAATATCCTTTTCGATTGACCCGGCTGCCTTGGCAGTATGTATGTCCTGACCTGGCACTGAGCTGCTTGAGGCTTCGCTTGGCCCCTTAGACAGTGTCAGGGTTTTACAGTCCAGATCTAAGAAGAGCTTGTGTCATCTCCACACAGCTCAGGTAACACTGAGGTGACTCTTCGTCTCCAGGGCTGGCTAGGGTTCTCTGTCACACTGTAGATATACACTGAGTATATCAAACATTTCCTTATTCCTAATATTGAGTTGCACCGTCTTTTGCCCTAAGAACAGCCTCAATTCATCAGGGCATGGACTCTACAAGGTGTCAAAAGCGTTCCATAGGGATGCTGTCCTATGTTGACTTCAATGCTTCCCATAGTTGTGTCAAGTTAGCTGGTGCGCCCGGGCACCTACTACCATACCCCATTAAAAAGCACTTTTGTCTTGCCAATTCACGCTCTGAATGGCACAATCCGTGTCTCGATTGTCTCGAGGCTTGAAAATCCATCTTTAACCCGTCTCCCTCCCCTTCATCTACACAGATTTGAGGTGGATTTATAACAAGTGACATCAATGAGGGATCACAGACAGGGAGCTAAGCTTACTGAACTCAGTGGGCATTTCCTAGCCCCAATATGACCCTCGGTTAATGTGAATTAGTCCGAGAGTTAACGGAACTGCATCGTTTTGACCCGAATGGGTCCATTTCTTCTTCTTCACTAGAACTGTTTGTTTGCTTTATAGCAGCTTTTCCTGGAAAGTGCAGGCGGAATAATCGGTTCACCAAATCAGATTTGTATGCCATTGTATTCATTGTGGACTAACTGACGACATGAAAGGCTGACAGGTAATTAGAGGAGATCAATCATTCTGGCGAGGTCCTCGGGGAAAGCTGACATGACGTCACATTGACTTTACTCACCTAGCCTGGCAAGCCGCGGATCCCGCAAGCTACATGAATGTTCGCCGCGTGGATATCCATGCAGAAAACATTCATGTAAGCTTACAGGATCAGCGGCTTGCCAGGCTAATACTACTGCTATAAGTACTGTGTTTTACCCATCTCTTCCTGAAAAACAAATACGCAAACCTTCAGTAACCCAAGAAAGGATGTTCGTGAGAGGCTCTCAAGTTAACAATCTGTCACAGCAGTTGCCATCTTCAACAGCCATCTCTCCCACTGGACACAGACGTCAGATCAACGCCTATATTTGATTTACATTTGGTTGAGTTTGTCAACTAACATGAATTCAATGTGAAATCAACAACAAACAAACAAAATTGGACTTAGGTTAATAGTTGGGTGATAAAAAGATGAAAGGCCCTTACGTTGATGACTTTTTGCAAATCCAATCGGCTGTCCACGTTGATTCAACGTCATCGCGTAGATTCTTGTTGTAATTATGTGGAAACAACGTTGATTCAACCAGTTTTGCCCAGTTGACTAAATATAAAGCGCTTGAGTGCACTCTTAAATGTAGCCTACTGGTCATAACTGAGTTGTCTGCTAAATAAATAAAAATAGCTATAGATGTGATGCAGGTCCAGAAGAACGCAGTCAGCATGACAAAGCAGTTACCCTTTTCAACACAGCTTCTTACACCTCTCCATGCATTTAGCACGTGAACCCAGCGCCTGAATGCCACAAGCGTCAAGTCTAAACAAACATTTTACACTGGGCAGCAGAACCATGCTTCCGTCAGGCTCCATGACACGATCACCATCATCTGTCTGGATTTCATGCTCCCTCCACAGCACAGATATGTGCCAGCACTACTCTTCCTCTGACTTGAATAACAGCTTGTTTATTTTAAATGTGTGTCTCAAGGCAACAGAGGAGCGATTCTCCTCCCTGAGCTATCGACTTTGACGTTGTAAACTTTGTTGTTTATAAGGGGGTTTATGCACAAACAATAAACGTCATGCTCCACCATATGATATATTTATTGTTTTACATTTGACAAAGCAACACATACACTACATGACCATAAGTATGTGGACGCCTGCTCTCGAACATCTCATTCCAAAATCATGGGCATTGATATGGAGTTGGCTCCCCCTGCTATTACAGCCTCCACTCTTCTAGGAAGGCTTTCCACTAGATGTTGGAACATTGCTGCGGGGACTTGCTTCCATTCAGCCAAGAGCATTAGTGAGGTCGGGAACTGATGTTGGGCGATTAGGCCTGGCTCGCGTTCCAATTCATCCCAAAAGTGTTCGATGGGTTTAAGGTCAGAGCTATGTGCAGGCCGGTCGAGTTCTTCCACACTGATCTCGACACACCATTTCTATATGGACCTGGCTTTGTGCACGGGGGCATTGTCTTGCTGAAACAGGAAAGGGCCTTCCCCAAACTGTTGCCACAAAGTGGGAAGCACAGAATTGTCTAGAATGTCATTGTATGCTGTAGCGTAAAGATTTTTCTTCACTGGAACTAAGGGGTGTAGCCCGAACCATGAAAAACAGCCCCAAACTGTATTCCTCCTCCACCAAACTTTACAGTTGGCACTATGCATTGGGGCAGGTAGCGTTCTCCTGGGATCCACCAAACTCAGATTCATCTGTCTGACTGCCAGAGAACCTGTTTCCACTGCTCCAGAGTACAATAGCGGGGAGCTTTACAAATCAAATCAAATTTTATTTGTCACATACACATGGTTAGCAGATGTTAATGCGAGTGTAGCGAAATGCTTGTGTTTCTAGTTCCGACAATGCAGTAATAACCAACGAGTAATCTAACTAACAATTCCAAAAGAAGAAAAAATACTGTCTTATACACAGTGTAAGGGGATAAAGAATATGTACATAAACATATATGAATGAGTGATGGTACAGAGCAGCTTAGGCAAGATACAGTAGATGGTATCGAGTACAGTATATACATATGAGATGAGTATGTAAACAAAGTGGCATAGTTAAAGTGGCTAGTGATACATGTATTACATAAGGATGCAGTAGATGATATAGAGTACAGTATATACGTATACATATGAGATGAATAATGTAGGGTATGTAAACATTATATTAGGTAGCATTGTTTAAAGTGGCTAGTGATATATTTTACATCATTTCCCATCAATTCCCAATATTAAAGTGGTTGGAGTTGAGTCAGTGTGTTGGCAGCAGCCACTCAATGTTAGTGGTGGCTGTTTAACAGTCTGATGGCCTTGAGATAGAAGCTGTTTTTCAGTCTCTCGGTCCCAGCTTTGATGCACCTGTACTGACCTCGCCTTCTGGATGATAGCGGGGTGAACAGGCAGTGGCTCGGGTGGTTGATGTCCTTGATGATCTTTATGGCCTTCCTGTAACATTGGGTGGTGTAGGTGTCCTGGAGGGCAGGTAGTTTGCCCCCGGTGATGCGTTGTGCAGACCTCACTACCCTCTGGAGAGCCTTACGGTTGTGGGCGGAGCAGTTGCTGTACCAGGCGGTGATACAGCCCGCCAGGATGCTCTCGATTGTGCATCTGTAGAAGTTTGTGAGTGCTTTTGGTGACAAGCCGAATTTCTTCAGCCTCCTGAGGTTGAAGAGGCGCTGCTGCGCCTTCTTCACGATGCTGTCTGTGTGAGTGGACCAATTCAGTTTGTCTGTGATGTGTATGCCGA
The DNA here is from genome assembly GCF_018296145.1 of Oncorhynchus tshawytscha. Lineage (NCBI taxonomy): Eukaryota > Metazoa > Chordata > Actinopteri > Salmoniformes > Salmonidae > Oncorhynchus > Oncorhynchus tshawytscha. The sequence continues at coordinate 40,476,491 of NC_056429.1, read as the reverse complement.
GGAACTTAAAACTTACTACCCTCTCCACTACTGTTGCATCGATGTGGATAGGGGGTGTTCCCTCTGCTGTTTCCTGAAGTCCACAATCATCTCCTTAGTTTTGTTGACGTTGAGTGTGAGGTTATTTTCCTGACACCACACTCCGAGGGCCCTCACCTCCTCCCTGTAGGCCGTCTCGTCATTGTTGGTAATCAAGCCTACCACTGTTGTGTCGTCCGCAAACTTGATGATTGAGTTGGAGGCGTGCGTGGCCACGCAGTCGTGGGTGAACAGGGAGTACAGGAGAGGGCTCAGAACGCACCCTTGTGGGGCCCCAGTGTTGAGGATCAGTGGGGTGGAGATGTTGTTGCCTACCCTCACCACCTGGGGGCGGCCCGTCAGGAAGTCCAGTACCCAGTTGCACAGGGCCAGCGCTTGGCATTGAAAATGGTGATATTAGGCTTGTGTGTGGCTGCTCAGCCATGGAAACCCATTTCATGAAGCTCCAGACGAACACTTCTTGTGCAGATGTTGGTTCCAGAAGCAGTTTGGAACTCGGTAGCGAGTGATGCAACCGAGGACAGATGATTTTTACACTCTACGTGCAGCACTCAGCGGTCGAGACTGTCTGTGAGCTTGTGTGGCCTACCACTTTGCCGTTGTTGCTCCTAGACGTTTCCCGTTCACAATAACAGCACTTACAGTTGACCGGAGCAGCTCTAGCAGGACAGACATTTGACGAACTGACTGGTTGGATAGGTGGCATCCTATAACGGTGCCACGTTGAAAGTCACTGAGCTCTTTAGTAAGTCCATTCTACTTCCAATGTTTGTATCTATGGAGATTGCATGGCTGTGTGCTTGATTTTATACACCTGTCAGCAATGAATGTGGCTGAAATAGCCCAATCCACTCATTTGAAGGGGTGTCCACATACTTTTGTGTATACAGTGTATGTTAGACTTCTTAACTGTTAATAATTAAAACAATTTCTAATGACCTTATCGGAAAACAAGCCCGACTTCCCTGACAATCCCCCTATTCATTTTCCACAAATCACCATTATGTGATTGGAGCACAAGTATAGCTTTTCCGGAGGCATAATGTGTGCCTAATAACCAAATGAATTATCTGCCTGGGAAATCGACAATGACAAACAGCAAATGACTTGTTTGTGTTACGAAAACAAAATGTTGTTTTTCTCCAATTATTTTTTATTGGAAAAAGAAACATTGGGATTAAATGAATACTGAGCCAAGTAATAGATCAGATCAAGGCCCAGCCTGTCCAGTTGACTGCATTCGAAACCATCACACCCCTGTCATCAGTCAGTGGAACACCCCCCCAAAAATCCACTGTCCGCTCATTTATGGAACTATTAGTGTTATAGGTGTTGTTATCTGATTGGTCAAAAGGAGAGGCGCCAACACACTGTTATATTTTTTTATTTGAAATGCTGCTAATCTTTTGGCCCTACTGTCCTTCCTCAGAGCATATTATCTGATCATAAAATGTTAATTAAAGCTGTAAACACCCCCCCGAACACACTTTGAAGAAAATATTCTGAGACAATATAATTGTGTCAATAAAGTATTGTTTCCCCTAAACACTATTTATAAGTTCATTGCACAATTAGAGTACCAATTACCTTGCAAACAACTCTGGCCAGCATCATCCACTCTGAGACAGGACTCTGCTTTGGATGCTGAAAATACATGTTCCAAATTTCATAACGAATTTGGACAACAACAAGCACACTGACAAATAGAACGTGAGGTGAAATCAAATATTTTACAACCATTGATTTGCCCTAACTAACCCCTGGCCCCGACTAACTACTCATGAAACGTAAGTAGCTCAATCTAGTTTAAAAACGAAACTAAACATTTGCCATGTACAGATGTGGGATCTTAATTTGATCACTCTTTTGTTGCTGAGAAAATGCAGATGAGCTTCGTGATTTACATAAATTCCCTGAACCCCCCCCCCACCACACACACACACACACACGGTTATATAAACAGTATCAGTGTTTCCGCTACATTGTACAATAATAGTGAAGACATCAAAACTATGAAACAACACATATGGAATCATGTAGTAACCCCCAAAAAGTTAAACAAATCCACACTGCCTTGATGACAGCTTTGCACACTCTTGGCATTCTCTCAACCTGCTTCACCTGGAATGCTTTTCCAACAGTCTTGAAGGAGTTCCCACATATGCTGAGCACCATTGGCTGCTTTTCCTTCACTCTGCGTTACAATTCATCCCAAACCAACTCAGTTGGGTTGAGGTCGGGTGATTTTGGAGGCCAGATCATCTGATGCAGCACTCCATCACCCTCCGTCTTGATCAAATAGCCCTTACACAGCCTGGAAGTGTGTTGGGTCATTGTCCTGTTGAAAAACAATCTATAGTCCAACTAAGCTCTTACCAAATGGGATGGCTTATCGCTACAGTGTCACCAGCAAAGCACCCCCACACTATCACTCCTCCTCCATGCTTCACGGTGGGAACCACACATATGGAGATCATCCGTTCATCTACTCTGCATCTCACAAAGACACGGCGGTTGGAACCAAAAGTCTCAAATTTGGACTCATCAGACCAAAGGACAGATTTTCACCGGTCTATTGTCCATTGCTTATTGGTGTTCTTTAGTAGTGGTTTCTTTGCAGCAATTCAACAATGAAGGCCTGATTCACACTGTCACCTCTGAACCGTTGATGTTGAGATGTGTCTGTTATTTGAACTCTGTGAAGCATTTATTTTGGCTGCAATCTGAGGTGCAGTTAACTCTCATTAACTTATCCTCTGCAGCAAGGTACTCTGGGTATTATTTTCCTGTGACGGTCCTCATGAGAGCCAGTTTCATCATAGCGCTTGATGTTTTTTGCGACTGCAAGTTCTTGAAATGTTCCGCATTGACTGACCTTCATGTCTTAAAGGAATGATGGACTGTCATTTCTCTTTGCTTATTTGTTCTTGCCATAATATGGACTTGGTATTTTACTAAATAGGGCTATCTTCTGTATACTACCCCTACCTTGTCACAACTGACTGTCTCAAACGCATTAAGAAGGAAAGAAATTCCACAAATTCACTTTTAACAAGGAACACATGTTAGTTGAAAGGCATTCCAGGTGACTACCTCATGAAGGTGGTTGAGAGAATGCCAAGAGTGTGCAAAGCTGTCATCAAGGCAATCTCAAATGTAAAATATATTTTGATTTGATTAACACTTTTTTCATTACTACATGATTCCATATGTGTTATTTCATAGTGTTGATGTCTTCACTATTATTCCACAATGTAGAAAATAGTAAAAATAAAGAAATTCCCTGGAATAAGTAGGTGTGTCCAAACATTTGACTGGTATTGTACATTGAACAAAAATATAGACGCAACATGTAAAGTGTTGGTCCCCTGTTTCATGAGCTGAAATAAAAGATTCCAGAAATGTCCCATACGCACAAAAAGCTTATTTCTCTAAAATGCTGTGCACAAATTTATTTACATCTCTGTTAGTGAGCATTTATCCTTTTCCAAGATAATCCATCCACCTGACAGGTGTGGCATATCAAGAAGCTGATTAAACAGCATGATCATTACACAGGTGCACCTTGTGCTGGCGACAATAAAATCCCACTCTAAAAGGTGCAGTTTTGTCACACAACATTATGCCACAGATATCTCAAGTTTTGCGGGAGCGTGCATTTGGCATTCTGACTGCAGGGATGTCCACCTGAGCTGTTGCCAGAGAATTGAATGTTCATTTCTCTACTATAAGCTGCCTCCAACGTTGTTTTTGAGAATTTGGCAGTACATCCAACCGGCCTCACAACCACAGACCATGTGTATAGCGTCTTGTGGGCGAGCGGTTTGCTGATGTCAACATTTTGAACAGAGTGCTCCATGGTGGAGGTGGGGTTATGGTATGGGCAGGCATAAGCTACTGACCACAAACACAATTGAATTTCCTCAATGGCAATTTCAATGCACAAAAATACCTTGACGAGATACTGAGGCCCATTGTGAGGCCCATTTTCTTTTAGGTATCTGTAACCAACAGATGCATATCTGTATTCCCAGTCGTGAAATCCATAGATTAGAGCCTAATACATGCATTTCAACTGACTGATTTACACATATGAACTGTAAGTCAGTGATATATTTGAAATTGTTACAAGTTGCGTTTTATAATTTTGTTCAGTATACAGTATATATATTTCTGCCAAGATGCGCTTTTAAATGAATAGTTATTGGCTGAATGATTGGAAATCTATGGGAACAGCTAGCATGCCGTTAGTCGCTACCCTTTGACCAAACATTTACATTTTGCTGTGACAATATAGGTCAAATTAAGATCCTACATCTGTACATTCAAATCTAATTTTATTGGTCACATACACATATCTAGCAGATGTTATGGCAGGTGTAGCGAAATGCTTCTTGGAACTATTGCTTTTTGAGCATATAACTTGACTTAGTTCCACTACAGCTTATTGAATTGCCCTTGTCATCATACCATATACTGTATGGTTATACTAAGTGGTTTAATCCCCACTCACCAAGCTCTCTGTGTCTCCTCATTTCACTCTTCAATTCAGCAGAGCCTCTCGAGAAGAAACTCTTCAGCTCACTGCTGCCCCCTGATGGCAATAAAACAAATGATCATCAATTATTCAGACCGATATGAAAAGGGTGAGCAGTTCCTTTTATCAAAAGTAGCATCACAAATATAAACTCTCCCTACAGTGGATGAAATGACCTGGAAATACCAGAGCAAAACCATGGTTAAGGCCGTCGTATAGACTACTGTATCTCAAACTGGAGCTGTAGTATGATGGAAGTGCAACATTTCCTTTTTAATTCATGGTGATATTGGACAAAAAATGTAATTTACTACTATTTCCTCCAGGCCCCACCTTGCCTTGATAAATGAGGCTACTGACCTTTTCAGTTTAGATCTAATGACATGTTGCCTGGTCCAAATGAATTAAGGTCCAAAGTAAAGAATTAAAATCTGGTTAGAGATGTAGGATTATGCTACTGAAACAGTGCAATATGGAACTTTTTGGGCAACCTGACCAAATGCACATACAATCTGTCATTCTCATTTAAAACAAGTCTAAGAAGTCATAGATCTGTTCTATCTGCATTATTTCTATGCTTCCCGTTCTCAAATTGAGTTTTTTTGTCTTTTACTTTCGGTTTTGTACACCAGCTGAAAATACAATATTTTTGCTTATGGAAAATATATTTCACAGCGGTTTCGATGGTGAAATGATTCTCTACACCAGGGGGTTCTTACACTTTTTCAGCCTGAGACCCACATTACAAGTGTTGTGTTTCCCTGGGACCCATGCTTATGAAAATATGCAACTATGCGTAAATATTGGTACATTTAATCTCCCTTATGCCTAAAACAAAAGCAATATAGATATAGAACAAATAACAATGAAATTAAACACCCATATAAATAGCTTTTCGTGTTTGTTTTTCCCATTAAAAACACTCCTACATATCTGTCTAGGTGGGAACTGTTTCTGTTAAAATACAATGAATCATTTTTATTCTGAACTGGAATAAACTGATTGATCACATCACACAGATTTAGAACAGAAAACACACACACAGGCTCAGGTTTTGATAGTGCAACCCTCAGTAACAGAACAGATGAGAAATGATTAGGCCTACTGTATTGTAGAAAGTATTGTTGGAAACAAGTGTAAATTACAACTGTTGCTGTTAAAATACAATAAATATGTGTTTATTCTGAACTGGAATAACTATTCTGGGCTCAGGTTTTGATAGTGCAACCCTCAGTAACAGAACAGATGAGAAATGATTAGGCCTACTGTACTGTAGAAAGTATTGTTGGAAACAAGTGTAAATTACAACTGTTGCTGTTAAAATACAATAAATATGTGTTTATTCTGAACTGGAATAACTATTCTGGGCTCAGGTTTTGACAGTGCAACACGGAGGTCATGCTCAGCATGGAGTCTGTTTCTGTACTTGTTTTTTAAGTATGCCAGAGTTGAGAACCCTGACTCACATAAGTATGTGGTGCCAAACTAGATCAGAACATCTACTGCTTTCTCAGTCAGGCAGGAGACCGCTTCCTGCTGTAGATGATGAGCAACCCAGAACTATGTGTGTTTGCCTCAAAAAGCATCTCGCTTCAATCAATTTATTCAAGTTCAGAAAAATAATTATTACTTGTATTTTAACAGCAACAGTTTCAATCTAGATTTGTTTTCATCAATAATTTCTACAGTAAGTTGTACAGTAAGCCTGATCATTTTTCATCTTCATCTGTATTTACTGTAATTTATGGTTGCACTCAGTAGCTAGCTAGCTTATTTGCTTTGGTTAACGTTAGCTATTAGCTGTGTACTAGGCCACGGGATTGTTTGGAAGAGAAACTCACATCAACTACAAGAGATAGTACTCCCTTATTATTGGGGCGGCAGCGTAGCCTACTGGTTAGAGCGTTGGACTAGTAACAGTTGCAAGATCGAATCCCCGAGCTGACAAGGTACAAATCTGTCGTTCTGCCCCTGAACAAGGCAGTTAACCCACTGTTCCTAGGCTGTCGTTGAAAATAAGAATTTGTTCTTAAATGACTTGCCTAGTTAAATAAAATACATTTCTGCTTCTGTTATAAAATGACATCAGTGCCTTGCTAGCTGACTTAGCTACTTTTCCACAGTCAAAGCAGTGTTTCCTGAAGCATTCTGCCCGGTACTGAAAGATGTCCCTGGGTTTACCTTCATGCTGAGGATGTTTGGTCAGGACGTGTCGTTATATTCATTTGTTCGTTTGAGACTCATTTCCAGTGGCGATTTTAGCATGTAAATCTTGGTGGGGCAAAAAAAGGTGGAATGCAGGCCAGCAAAGCCACTGCACTGCACATCACAACACTAAACAATACATGAATTGCACTATAACGGCGACAAACGGTGCTCACAAACTGTTAGGGCCTACATAAAGTCCCATCTTACCAGTGCTACACCTGGCTATCAGCGGAGCCTTGTTTGGCAGCGAAACAGTTCATTCAGCCTTGTTTACTGCCTTTAAAAAAAACATAGCTGATATGGCTGACTTGCTTAAACAAATGTAGTTTCTAATGACAATTGAGATGTACGGACTAAGGCATAAGGGGACGACAAGCGGATAAGAGGCCATCCGTAATTTCGATTAAGACAATGAGCGAGCTAGAATGGATGTAACGTTAGTCAATATAACTATTTGTTTAGCACTTTTGAAATGTACAGGGACAGAATTCAGAACATGGGCCGTTCTTACAGGGCTCTCCCTGTAAACCAAGTTAGAACCGTAAGGTAAATAAAGGGGGCATATAAGCAGACAATGAAAGCTCTTACAATATTCAATGATTACATTTCTCTAAAACAGGTTATAGGCTACAGTAGAACAGTCAGAACAGTAGAGAGAATTAAGAGAGGTAAATAGACCAAATTATTAGGGTGAGGCACATGGGCTACTAACATCTTCCTACACAACATACACTTAGAATTACTTTTGTTGACATCAACAAACCACTCGCCCACACAACGCTGTACACACTGTTTACCATCTGCCCGGTACAGTTGAAAGAGCACACTTCTCCAGCATGCGAGTGGCCATCAAAGTTGAGCATTTTCCCACTGAAGTCGGTTACAACACTGAACTGGTCAAGACCCTGGTGAGGATGACGAGCATGCAGATGAGCTTTCCTGAGACAGTGAATGACAGTTTGTGCAGAAATTCTTTGGTTGTGCAAACCCACAGTTTCATCAGCTGTCCGGGTGGCTGGTCTCAGATGATCAAAACTGCACTTTTTAGAGTGGCCTTTTACTGTGAACCAGCACAAGGTGCTCCTCTGTAATGATCATGCTGTTTAATTAGCTTCTTGACATGCCACACCTGTCAGGTGGATGGATTATCTCGCAGAGGAGAAATGTTAACTAAACAAATTTGTGCACAACATTTGAGAGAAATAAGCTTTTTGTTTAGCTCATGAAACATGGGACCAACCAGGGCCAGATTAAGAAATCATAAGGCCCGGGACTCAGATTGTACAATATTAGGAGAACATATATATACAGTATATCATAGGCTACAGTAGGCTACTAAACACAATTTCCATTTGCACACTGACTCACCTAATTATGAAGATGAAGCCAATGGCTACTCACGGTGATGGCTGATGCTCTCGTCGTTGCAGTAGTCTATCTCAAGATGAGCTACTTTGAAAAACAGTGCTGCTGTTAGCTAAAAATTGGGACTTGTTGAGAATTTTTTTCCTTCTATTGGTTCTACAGACAGATTAGTCTTCTCTTTTTAGCAGTAGGCATTTGCTTTCCAAACTGTACATTCTATCCCCCAATTGTATTTTGAAATCCCATAAGGCAAACCAACAGCTGCAACCAACCATAGAAATATAATCCATAGATGTCAGTTCCTATTCAAGTCAGGGCTAGCATCCATTGCTATTGTACCCATGAGTTTAACAGTCAAGTTGACAGGGCAAAAGGTTACAAAACCCTTCTATTGATTATATGTCTTTGACCACAATGCAACAAGCTGTATATTTGACAAGCATGCTGCCTAAACTGCAGCCTTCCCATCTGTAGGCATACTGGTAACTGCCAAAATAAAGGAAACACTTGAGTATACAAAGGATACAAAGTATGTTATGGTGTGGGGTGCATTTTCCTAGCATGGTTTAGGTCCACTTGAATAATCTATGTCATGGTGCATTGAAGCTGTTCTGGCAGCTCATGGTGGCCCAACACTCTTTTAACACATTTTATGTTGGTGTTTCCTTTATTTTGGCAGATACCTGTATGCTCTTGCGATAAAACTGAATCCACAGTTATTTTTTATAAACTATTGATCCTCTGGGGCTAAATTATGTTCTCTGGTGTATTTTGAACATTGGAAGAGGGCTCCTCTTTATCTTGGCCAGGTCGCAGTTGCAAATGAGAACTTGTTCTCAACTAGCCTACCTGGTTAAATAAAGGTGAAATAAAATAAATAAATAATTATAATGAATAAAAAACGTTATTTATTTAACATTTTGCCTCAAGAGCTCACCTACGGGCTTGGGCCCAGCCCCTGACTAACAGAATTGACCAGTCACATTTATTTATTATGCAGTTTTTATTTTTATGAATCAGTTCCCCAATCAAGACAGGGCCCCCCCAGTTACCCACATGGGCCCCCTACCTCCTCTCCTCCCCCCATCTGATGATTAGCAGAGTGGCAGCCGGCAGCAGCAGGCTGTCTACACTCATTGAAAGAGGGCTCCTGAGAGCAGCTCCTGAGTAATAAAAAAAGACAAAATATATACTACATATACTGATATATTGTATATATAATATATACCCTATATATTTAATTAATTTTGCATTTTTTAACATTTATTATATTTTATTACAATGAACAAAAATATAAAAGCAACATGTAAAGTGTTTCATGAGCTGAGATAAAATATCCCAGAAATGTTCCATATGCAAAAAAAGCTTATTTTTCTCTAAATTTGTGCACAAATTTGTTTACATCCCTGTTAGTGAACATTTCTCCTTGACCAAGATAATCCATCCACCTGACAGGTGTGGCATATCAAGAAGCTGACTAAAGAGCACGATCATTACACAGGTGCTCCATGTGCTGGGGACAGTAAAAAGCCACTCTAAAATGTGCAGTTTTGTCACATAACATCATGCCAAACATGTCAAGAGAGTGCAATTGGCATGCTAACTGCAGGAATATCCACCAGAGTTGTTGGCAGAGAATTTAATGGTTAATTTCTCTCCCATAAGCTCCCTCCAAAGTGGTTTTAGATCATTTGGCAGTAACGTCCAACCTTTACATTTTTATTCAGTATGTTATTATTCTTTTTTCCCCCTTCCTTTTGGGGCCCCCATGGGCCTGGGCCCAAGGGCCTCAGGCCCAGTAAGCCCCTGCATTAATGCGGCCCTGGGACCGACATTTTACATGTTGTATTTATATTTCTGTTCAGTGTAATATGCCGTGATGACAGAATGTCTAGTCTATCAAATACATCATGACCATGTTTAAAGGGTAACATTTATATAGATCCCGCTTAAATGACTGCACCATAAAATATAAAACTAATGCTTTTCTTGATTGATATAATTGACTCAAAAGGGGTATGCTTTGGGGAAGGAAATGGCTCTCGTCTGAAACTACTCTTATCCAAGTATTTTTAGTGCTATGTAAATCACTGATAATTCGGCCAATGATGAATCCACTTCATTGCATGTCTCCTATCATTAAATTCAGATTTTTCATAATGACCATCAGCCAAGTGTGGCAATTGAAATATCCACGGATAATAAAGTGAGGCCTCCCCTTCTTTCCCAGTATCAGAATAAATAGGTTTATTTTTTGGTTCACACAGACTCAGTTGAAATATTCAACAATTAGGACGTAAATTCTATTATATATAATCGAACTGTACTATATATAGCTTCACCTACAGTAGGGGACCCCTAGACATCTCACCATTTTGTTTAAGCCCTGAACTAGCACACCTGATTCACCTAATCGAGGGCTTGATGATTAGTTGACAAGTTGAATCAGGTGTGCTAGTTCTGGACCCCAAGGAGAGGTTTGACAACCACTGTTTTAGTAGCTACATAAATCAATGGCTAGTGCGACATTACTAGCTGTAAACCTTTGGCGGTACTTCCTCAATTCCCGACTTGCAAGCGCACTGCTGTCTTCTAAAACTCCATGGCTAGTTGCAGACTGGACGTGCTGGATCCCCTATAAAAATTACCATTGGATTCCCAAAGGGAAAATGCCATGTGAGTGTTGCGAAAGCAACGTCATAAGGAAGATCTACATCAAAATTGGAATAAAAAACGATGTACCAATTTTAAGCATAGCTCATTAGAGTCATACCAACAAGAGCGAGCACTTTGTTGCTTGACAAAGCTGGCTTTGTCACAGAATCTTGAACGATGTTTGATTTCCTGCCCGACACGGAGAACAACACCATCTCCTCCCTGGTGAAGAGCACCTCAATCAGGTCTTGTTTTTTGTTGTTGATCAGGAACTTCTCCTTGGCCACCTGAACACCAAAGCTTAGATCAACCTAGAATTTCAGAGACAGATCACAGCTTGTTATTGTTTTTCATAAACTAATGAAATCTATAGTGATCTATTATATTAGAAATAGGACGTCTATGATGTAGCCCTGGAAGAAATGTTGCATTGCTGCATTTTTTTTCATTGGTTTCATTTAGGTTACATATTGCCAATTTACAAACGAGCCATACTCTCTGAATAAATGTGATCAAACAAATTAAATGATTATACTCACAAAGTCCTCTCTCTTTAAATCCTCCGGCATTTTGGTGACCGCACACACCAGCTACTCAGGTTTTTCGTTTTCAACTGATGTGCTTGCTTTGATGAGAGAGAAAAAGAAGACAGAACAACATTTTCAGTTGGATTATCAATGATCATTTGTGTCTTTGCATCAAACACAAAAAACGAACAATTTTGAAAATCAAACAAAACTGCACAGCATCTTGAGATATCATTTTAGAGAGTGCTTGCGTTATGCTTTGGCAGAGATGACAGCATCTCCCTATTGTCCTTTGTCCTGGCTTCAGACAATATCTCAAAGAAAAAGCTGAATCTTGTAATGCATGTCTTTCTAATGTCACATGTTAATACAATCTTACATGTACAATGTAATACAAAGGATAATACCATCGTGGGTTCTTTATCACTCTTACTTTGATGGTAGTTTATTATTCAAAATCAGCTAAACATGAATAATGATTTTCTTATTTAAAAAACATTTTGAGTAATTAACTGATTTTAAGGTAAAAGTGATTAAGCACCCATTCCACTAGGCACCGACATCAATTCAACGTCTATTCCACATTGGTTCAACGTAATTTCATTGAAACAATGTTGATTCAATCAGTGTGTGCCCAGTGGAACATGTGACAAAACTGTGGTATTGTCTTTAAATAGAGGGAGTTGAAGTCTTGCATGCTTCACCTTTTTCATTGACAGCTTCTTCACCTCTTCTTCATTGTCTGAGGAGAAATCTTGAGTTTTGCGACACTTTTTTTTTCTCCCTTAGTCCCCTGCCTTTTGATGCCTCTTCCTCCTCTTCCTCCTCTTCCTCCAACCAATATTGCAGCTCTATCTCCTTCAGATAGGGTGTTCTATGACAGTTCATGAGGGTTCTATGAACTCCCATTGATATCCAATGGGAATCACATGTGCATTTTTCACAAGGTATTCCAGAAGTCATATTTGGACATGCACACAGACTCTCTTAGGAGCCTACTTGGAAACTAGTTTGGATTTAGATAGTTTCGGTATAATAGAAGCTTTAAGAGAGGGGTTTAATGCCTTGATATTTAACCTCTCTGGGATATGTGGGACGATAGCGTCCCACCTCGCCAACAGCCAGTGAAATTGCAGGACTCCAAATTCTAAACAACAGAAATCCCATAATTAAAATTACTTAAACATACAAGTATTTTACACCATTTTAAAGATAAACTTGTTGTAAATCCAGCCACCATGTCCGATTTCAAAAAGGCTTTACGAAGAAAGCACACCAAACGAGTATGTTAGGTCAGTACCTAGTCACAGAAAAACACAGTCATTTTTCCAGACAAAGAGAGGAGTCACAAAAAGCAGAAATACAGATACAATTAATCACCAACCTTTGATGATCTTCATCAGATGACACTCATAGGACTTCATGTTACACAATACATGTATGTTTTGTTCGATAAGGTTCATATTTATATCCAAAAATCTCAGTTTACATTGGCACGTTACGTTCAGTTTTGCTTCCAAAACATCCGGTGATTTTACAGTTTGAAGAAACATGTCAAACGAAGTATAGAATCAATCTTTAGGATGTTTTTATCATAAATCTTCAATAATGTTTCAACTGGAGAATTCCTTTGTCTGTAGACATGCAATGGAATGCAGGTCGCTCTCACGTGAGTGAGTGTGATCAGCTCATGGCACACTGCCAAAGCCCTGACTCATTCAGCTCTTATTCCCCGCTGCTTCACAGTAGAAGCATCAAGCAAGGTTCTAACGACTGTTGACATCTAGTGGAAGCCTTAGGAAGTGCAATATGACCCCATAGACACTGTATATAGTCGATAGTCAATGACTTGAATGAAAAACTACAAACCTCAGATTTCCCACTTCCTGGTTGGATTTTTTCTCAGGTTTTTGCCTGCCATATGAGTTATGTTATACTCACAGACATCATTCAAACAGTTTTAGAAACTTCAGAGTGGTTTCCATCCAAATCTACTAATAATATGCATATATTAGCAACTGGGCCTGAGTAGCAGGCAGTTTACTCTGGGCACCTTATTCATCCAAGCTACTCAATACTGCACCCCAGTCACAATTAATAGTATTTGTCCTCCAAACTCATATTAGTTATATCAATATACAGGATTAACTTTATCTGGTTTTCCATTACAATTAAAATTAAATATTTTTTGCTTTTGCTCACATAACGTCTACAAACATTCTCCTAGAGTCGGTAGAGCCCTGTGCACAACATTTGAGAGAAATAAGCTTTTTTTTGCGTATGGACAATTTCTGGAATCTTTTATTTCAGCTCATGAAACATGGGACCAACACTTTACATGTTGCGTTTATATTTTTGTTCAGTGTAATTTGCCTGTTGGTACTTTGTTCGTTAAAGGGGCAATCGGGCGTTTATACTAGAATTCAAGATTTGGCAAATTAGTCACTTGGCAAAATATATATTTTTAGAAAGATAAGCATGACATTGCGTGGTCTTATTGACTAAACAACCAAAAATGTAGGTTTCTTAATGAACCAGAAAATCTATACTTATTTCTAGTTGCTTGTCAAAGTTATCTGGCTAACTCATTGATCCTGCTTTATAGTATATATTTGTTATACAAACAATGTAGTAAAACAAGCTTAGCATTTTAGGTTTTAATGTTTTGTGTTCGTATGTAGCACCACCCTCAGCAGGTCGGCTAAAATCGGATGCATCCGGTTTTCAGGGGAAAGGAAGAGAGTCTGGGACATGACTTCTGCTTTTGGACTTGCGAGGCCAGTCCCTGGTGAAAGATATAGCAGTCTGGGAGCTGGCTCTCTGAATTGGTTTCACTCTGGAATTGAAGTAAACTCATGAGGCATTTATAAGTTTGATTTTTCATTGGGTATATAATTAATTTAAAAGTAAAAAATATATATATATATATGTACCAAAAACAAATTGCTCCTTTTAATAAAACTGGTCTTGACCTGCTTCTGCATTCAGAACTATTGCACAACTTACATTATCAGTGCCGTAAAAGCGCTGAGTAACCACTAGATGGAGGTGTGGGACCACTACACAAGTAAGTGCGGTTTACTGTAATGTGTTGTGTAGTAGCAGTCATTTAATTGTGTGTGTGTGTGCGTGCACTCAGATAAGATGTGTCTGAGACCTTGGCATGCTGTCATAAATGTCTGGAGAAGAGTGAAAGGAGATAGAGAAAAAGGGAGGGAGGACGAGAGAAAGAAATATGGAGGGCGAGAGAGAGGGAAGGGGTAAGGGAGAGAGAGTGAGGAGGGAGAGGGAAAGGGTAAGGGAGAGAGAGAGGGATGGAGAGAGAAGGGCTTTCATAATTACACTACCTCATACATCTCTTCCTATTCTTTCCTTTTTTTATCCTCCTCTCACTCCTCTTTTCATAACCTAATTTGATGACTGACAAATTACGCTTCTTTCAACCAGGTACACCATTCTCTTTTCCCTCTCCCTCCCTCCTCTCTTTCCCTCCAGCTCTCTCTCTCTCTCTACCCCCTCATCCTATCCCCTCTCTCTCTACCCCTCTCTCGCAATCTTTCCCTGTCTCTGCTCTCGTTCCTCCCTTCCCTTCTCTTTATCTTCTCCCTCATTCTCCCTTTCTTCATTCCTTTCTCTCTCACTTCCCCCTTCTCCACCCTCTCTCTCACATATGAAGTGGGTAAAACAGTATGTAAACATAATGACTATGTACATAGACCAGCCTCTAAGGTTCATGGTACAGTAACCGGGTGGTAGCCGGCTAGTGACAGTGACTAAAGTTCAGGGCAGGGTACTGAGCGGGGGCCAGCTAGTGGTGACTATTTAACAGTCTGATGGCCTTGAGATAGATGCTATTTTCCAGTCTCTAGGTCCCAGCTTTGATGCACCTGTACTGACCTCGCCCTCTGGATGGTAACGGCGTGAACGGGCCATGGCTTGGGTGGTTAAGTTTATTGATGATCTTCCTTGCCTTCTGCGTTGGGCAGACAGCACCACCCTTTGGAGAGCAATGCGGTTGCGGAAGGAGCAGTTGCAGTACCAGGCTGTGATACAGCCGAAAGGTTGCTCTCTGGTGCATCTGTAAAAGTTTGTGAGGGTTTTAGGTGCAAAGCTACATTTCTTCAGCCTGTCTGTTTGGGTGGACCATTTGATTGTCAGTGATGGGTACGCCGATGAACTTGAATCTTTTCACCTTCTCCACTGTGGCCCCGTCGATGTGGACGGGGGGAAGGCTCCCTCTGCTGTCTCCTGAAGTCCACGATCAGTGGCAAGACATGAGTATCAAACCAGTGGAGGATGTGAGTGTCACACACGTTCATGTGTTTGATACCATTCGTTTGATACCATTCCATTCCAGCCATCCAGACTCCATTCCAGCCATCCTACTCCATTCCAGACATTATTATGAGCCACACTCCCCTCAACTGCCTGCACTGTATCAAACACATCAGCAAGTGACCACTCCATAAAGGGCTTAGAGCCTAAGAGCCAGCTACTTCAACATAACATTGGTGATGTGTTGTCTTATGTAGACAAATCTGAGGAGCTGCGTAATGGACTGTGTAGTGGCGGTCAGTGCCATTTATGATGAGGGAGGACAAAAAATGTTTTTCATGAGCATGGCCTTATTTCTATTACAGCATGTTGGATGACTGTCTTTCATATTCCATTCACCCAGTTCAATGTAACATCGATAGGTTTAGGCTACTACATGATTCTCAAATGTTCTCTATACCCATCATGAGGTTGCTACAAACTAGCCTATGAATGAAAGTTTACAATGTAGTGGCACACAGGTCGAGAGAAAAATTTGAGGTGACAGACAGTGACTTGCCTAGTTAAATAAAGGTTAAAAACACCACCTTGCACACTCTTGCCTGCATCTAGCTTATCTAGGGTGTAATCATTAGTCCAACAGTTGCAAATGAGAGTTTCTATTGGACAAATTCAGGTATTTTTATCCCTGTTTCGTTTGCTTCCGTTTAAGAAATGTTTTTCAACAGAATCGGCGGAATGAATACACACCTGATCACACATAAACACAGTTCACTTTCATAGCAGCCACGTTGTATTCCTTCTCGCCTCTATGCACTCTCCTCCTCTCACCGTTCCCTTTGTTTGTGGACTTGCACAACACATCAGCTGTATGTGATCAGGCAAAAAAACATTCCAAGCCAAACCATGTCATAACCACTACACACAGCCTACATCGTGATCTTCATATTAGTTAAAGTAACATCCTAGTCAACACAGCTAATAGAACTAATGCGTTAGTAAACCCGCTACAATCATGCAGTAACGTTAGGTTATAGTCAGTAAGCATAAATTAATAAAGCCAAAAGCTTACCTTGACTTGGAAGAGTTCAAGTGTTGTGTTGGATAGTCATAGCCAGCTAGCTAACATAGCATACCTCTGTTTGAGCCGGGTTTTGAGTAGGCTAAACTAGCCAGCTGCATTTGCTAGCTAAGTGAAACTGAGAGTGAAAAAAAGGCACACTCTCTCTCTCTTACGTCTCCATTTTTAAAGAAATTAATTTGTTGAAAACTGTTTAACTATTGTCTTTCTCTCTCTTTGAGTCAACTACTCACCACATTTTAAGCACTGCAGTGCTAACTAGCTGTAGCTTATGCTTTCAGTACTAAATTCATTCTCTGATCATTTGATCGGGTGGACAACGTGTCAGTTCATGCTGCTGGAGCTCTGATAGGTTGAAGGACGTCCTCCGGAAGTTGTCATAATTACTATGTAAGTCTATGGAAGGGGGTGAGAACAAAGAGCCTCCTAAGTTTTGTATTGAAGTCAATGTACCAAGAGGAGGACGGAAGCTAGCTGTCTTCTGGCTACACCATGGTGCTACTCTAGAGAGTGCTGTTGAGGCTACTGTAGACCTTGCAAAACATTGTTCTATTAAATTATTTAGTGTTTATGAATATGTTTAGTATAGTTTTATCTAAAAAGTATAACTTTTTAACTGGTTTACAATTATACTTTTATGAAATTCACTGAAGAGGATGGTCCTCCCCTTCCTTCTCCGAGGAGCCTCCACTGGCTGAGTGGTATACTTAAGCAATAAGGCCCGAGGAGGTATGGTATATGGCCAATATACCACGGCTAAGGGCTGTTCTTATGCACAACGCAACGCGGAACGCCTGGACACAGCCCTTGCCATGGTATATTGGCCAATCATGAAAAAGAAGTGAACTACTTCAAAATGTGATAGCCTCAATGGCGATGTCCATTCTGTCACAGAAGCCTTAATGGCACAGATCTAATTATGAGGCTTCTTTCCATCTCTATGGGCAACATTTCCTCTTAACTCCACATTTACTGGATTGGTTGAACAGTGCATTAGAGAACCTCCCCCAACAGTTTTTTTTTCTCTTGTCATGACCAGAATGTGGGGCATGTAGTTTTGGTTAGGTTTTCGTGACACTAGGCTTGTTCGACATTGCAGCCGACAGTGCAGGTGACTGCCGACTGACTGACCTACAAATCACCTTGCATCAAAAATAACAATTTGCATATACTCTTAGAATGTTATGAAGAGTGATCAGATGAATTGCAATTAATTGCAAAGTCCCTCTTTGCCATGCAAATGAACTGAATCCCCCCAAAAACATTTCCACTGCATTTCAGCCCTGCCTCAAAAGGACCAGCTGACATCATGTCAGTGATTCTCTCGTTAACACAGGTGTGAGTGTTGATGAGGACAAGGCTGGAGATCACTCTGTCACGCTGATTGAGTTCGTCAACTATGGTTACCTGCAAAGAAACATGTGCCATCATCATTGCTTTGCACAAAAAAGGCTTCACAGACAAGGATATTGCTGCCAGTAAGATTGCACCTAAATCAACCATTTATCGGATCATCAAGAACTTCAAGGAGAGCGGTTCAATTGTTGTGAAGAAGGCTTCAGGGCACCCAAGAAAGTCCAGCAAGCGCCAGGACTGTCTCCTAAAGTTGATTCAGCTGCGTGATCGGGGCACCATCAGTACAGAGCTTGCTCAAGAATGGCAGCAGGCAGGTGTGAGTGCATCTGTATGCACAGTGAGGCGAAGACTTTTGGAGGATGGCCTGGTGTCAAGAAGGGCAGCAAAGAAGCTACTTCTCTCCAGGAAAAACATCAGGGACAGACTGATATTCTGCAAAGGGTACAGGGATTGGACTGCTGAGGACTGGGATGAAGTCATTTTCTCCGATGAATCCCCTTTCCGATTGTTTGGGGCATCCGGAAAAAAGCTTGTCTGGAAAAGACAAGGTGAGCGCTACCATCAGTCCTGTTTCATGCCAACAGTAAAGCATCCTGAGACCATTCATGTGTGGGGTTGCTTCTCAGCCAATAGAGTGGGCTCACTCACAATTGTGCCTAAGAACACAGCTATGAATAAAGAATGGTACCAACACATCTTCCGAGAGCAACTTCTCCCAACCATCAAGGAACAGTTTGGTGACGAACAATGCCTTTTCCAGCATGATGGAGCACCTTGCCACAAGGCAAAAGTGATAACTAAGGGGCTCGGGGAACAAAACATCTATTTTTTGGGTCCATGGCAAGGAAACTCCCCAGACCTTAATCCCATTGAGAACGTGTGGTCAATCCTCAAGAGGTGGGTGGACAAACAAAAACTCACAAATTCTGACAAACTCCAAGCATTAAATATGCAAGAATGGGCTGCCATCAGTCAGGATGTGGCCCAGAAGTTAATTGACAGCATGCCAGGTCGGATTGCAGAGGTCTTGAAAAAGAAGGGTCAACACTGCAAATATTAACCCTTTGCATCAACTTCACGTAATTGTCAATAAAAGCCTTTGACACGTATGAAATGCTTGTAATTATACTTCAGTATTCCATAGTAACATCTGACAAAAATATCTAAAGACACTGAAGCAGCAAACTTTGTGAAAAATTCTCAAAACCTTTGGCCACGACTGTACATACCTATTCTGCATAGTTTTATCTCCGGTGTGATCAGAAGACCAGCAGTTTCCGTAGCTGATCATTTACCTCCTCGTACTCAGGTACCATTTTCTCAACTGCCCCACCGTTAAGCGCTCATCTAACAACACACGCAACAACTGTAGTTTAGCTATTTTCAGTCAAATGAGAGTTAGGTTTTAGAGAACTCCTTGGTTCTAGTGGGTGGCAAGCCCAGAAACACACAACAGCGCCATCAGCTGGATGGGGGTTTACTATTGTGCAAGGCAGCCCACACAGGCCAGTGGTAAAGGGAAACGCAATAACTACATGTAGATAAACAGTGGTTATCGTACAGGATGATCTGGGAGAATCAGTTCTCAGAAGTCGACTGTATATCACTACCCTATACAAGTTTAAAACTAGAATCATTCATTTCTACATCCATTTTTGGACTTTAATATAATTAGTAATATATACCAATTGATTCTTGACGAATAAAACCTTGTTTTACGGTAATGTTTGTAAACAATGTAAATAAACACAGTATAGCCTCAAAACATGATTAAAACTATACCTTTCGAAAATATGTACGGTCAGTCCTTGCTTCCATTGCTCTGTCTATGAATTTAAGAGTGGTTACATTTCTCCTGGCCCATCCCTCAGCTTTTTAGCAAAATAGAGGCGGGGAGCCCGATTTGTTACTGTTTCAATTAAGGATTCTTGCTTTAAATTAATAACATGAATGAGCAGCATTATGTCAAAACGAATTCAAAAATACTCTTGGACATATGGAAGATTTTGTCTGGATTGTATATTTTGAATGTATAAATAACATCAGTCTGACCATTCTCTCACCACCATGAGAGCCATTTCAAAACAAACGACCAGATATTCATGTTTGTAATGAGTGTGAACATCACCAGACTTTGAACCGCAAACCTGGGAGATTCCCATTATAATGTTTGACCATTACATCATCAATTGAAACTAATCAAACTTTGTTTACATATATATATATATTTTTAAACATAACTTGATCCAGAGTTGCTTTTCTTTTCCTAAGGGTGTTGTCTACATGCTGCATTTGTATTCCAATCATCTGACTGTTGATCCTCTTTGTCCAAATGTAATTTCTTCTATTATATCTTTCTTTATGGATTTTATCCACATGCCTCAGCAGATTAGTCTTATGAGTGAAACTTTTACCACAGACTGAGCAGCCATGTTGTTTACCTCCTGTGTGAGTCAGTATATGCTCGGTTAGAGTCTGCTTGCGACTGAAACGTTTCCCACAGTCCCCACAGCTAAATGGTTTCTCTCCTGTGTGAGTCCTTATATGTTCAGTTAGGTTTCATTTTTGAATTAAGCTTTTTCCACAGTCACCACAGCTAAATGGTTTGTCTCTGGTGAGAGTCTGTGTATGTTCAGTTAGGGTCTTCTTGTGTCTGAAGCTTTTATCGCAAAGATTACAAGTAAATGGTTTATCCTTTGTGTGAGTCAGTTTATGCATGGTTAGGTTATTCTTGAGACTGAAGCTTTTCCCACAATCCCCACAGCTAAATGATTTCTCTCCTGTGTGAGTTAATTTATGCCTGATTAGGTTACCTTTGAGACTGAAGCTTCTCCCACAGTCACCACAGCTAAATGGTTTCTCACCTTTGTGAATCCTCTTATGCCTGGACAGATCTCCTTTGTTTTTGATGGTCTTGCCACAGACAGGGCAGGTACAGGGTTTCCCACCGTGACAGAGTTGGACATGGGCCTTCAGTTTACAGTTGGAGTTACAGCGATTCTTGCAGTAGCAGCATTCACTGAGTCTCTTTTTGGCCCGAGTCACATGCCTCTGATGATCAGCTTTCAGAGGGAAAGTTTCACCACAGTCACCACAGCGGTGAGTCTTTCTAGACATGATGCTGGGTTTGGAACCGTGTTTCCCCATTGACCGGTTGAGATCTGATGTCGGGTTGGGATTCAGTGGTGGTCTGCTGTCAAGTCCTACTGGGTGGCTGCTCATGGCTGGGTTGTGACTGTAGGCATTTTTTTGATTATCTGGAGGGACACAGGGAATGTGAAAACCCTTGAGGTGGTTCACAGTGCTAAAAGGTGTGAGATCCATTGGTTTAGGGTCATTTTCTCTGTGCTCCACAGTCTGGTTTTGGGGAAGAGTCAAGGACCAAAGTGGGTCTTCCTGATCACATTCACTTTTCACGCACAAAGGAGTGAGCCCTTGAAGTTGCCCTTCCGCCTGACCGGTCCTGAATTCCTCCGGTTCCTCTTTAATCTGTGTGGGCTCTGGGTCCTCTTGCCCCAGACTGGGGCTCCATTCCTGCTCACAGTGCTGCTGCTCAGGGGAAACCTCCTCTTCAAAGACATTGAGAGAGAGCTGCAGGGAGTCTGGAAAGGAGGAGAGAGGAGTTGTATAGAGTTATCTATACAGCCTTGATACATAGGTTACCAATACAGCCTTGATACATAGGTTACCTATACAGCATTGATACATAGGTTACCTATACAGCCTTGATACATAGGTTACCATTACAGCCTTGATACATAGGTTACCATTACAGCCTTGATACATAGGTTACCTATACAGCCTTGATACATAGGTTACCATTACAGCCTTAATACATAGGTTACCTATACAGCCTTGATATAGAGGTTACCTATACAGCCTTGATACACAAGTTATCAATACAGCCTTGACACAGAGGTTATCTACTATATACAGCCTTGAAAAGCATCAGGGTTGAGGTCAACTAGACTGATTTAAGTCATTCAATTGACCCTTCTCTAAGCCCCACCCCCTGGTTACAGTTGCAACCTTGGAGAAGATTTTCCCGGGAAGCCCAATTCCCCTTTCCAACCACTGGCGAAATCCCCTCACAATGTTCTTAAACTGTGTTTTTAATACACAATGATATGAAACCAAGACTACCACTTGCTAATCAGGAAACTCTTGGGTATGTTGTGGTGGACTGTCATTAAAATTTCTTCACCTGAACCTGGTAAAATTATGTTTAATGGTTCTAACCACTTTTGGAGTTAAAGATGCAGTGCGGGACCTTAAAGAGCAACTGAACATACCAATTAGCATGTGTGTTTTTCTGTCGCTCATTACAAAAACGAGATTTCCGTCTGGGAGGTGCATTTCCTGATCAATTCCGCATCTGGTTAATGATTTTTGTCCCCAATGAGACCCTGTAGACACGGAAGCCTATTTCGCTTCCTCAAAATTCCCAGAATAAAGAAATCTATAATACATTTTTACAGAGGATGTTTTAGTTAGCAAGTTTACATCTAACTAAGGTGTTTGGTGCAGTATTTCTCAAGTAAAAAAATGCACAACATGTTGTCTTATGTAAACAAAGTCGGAACTGTTGGACAGGTCTGTCTCACTGAGTACGGTTACATGCACACAATAATGTGATTATTGTGAATAATCAGATTTAATATAATAGTGTGATTAAAACATTCACATGCTTTGAAAGAAAAACGATTTCCCTAATAATCCTCTTTAAATGGACACATCTGAAATCAGGCTACCTGATGGCACTCTGATAAATGTAGAATATCAGCAATAAATATGACCGTTCTACCACAGTGACCATGTTATTTTTGGTTACATGGTCGCTGTGGTAGAATGTTCATTTAAATGTATTTATATTTATTTTCTTATGAGTTCGGACTTGTAAAGTTTGTATGTGAAAACTACTTCAAAGACCCATACATTCAGTTGTTCCGAATTCACTTAACTCTCGCTAAAGAGGGAGGCTCGCTCGGCTGGTGCTAGCACATGCACAGATCAAATGCAGATTTTTTATTTTTTATTTAACCTTTATTTAACTAGGCAAGTCAGTTGAGAACAAATTGTTCGACAGATTTTTATCTTGTCAGCTCGGGGATTCGATCTAACAACGTTTCGGTTACTGGCCCAATGCTCTAACCACTAGGCTACCTGCCACCCCAATTAAGGTATTCGTCCTAAAAATTCAAAAGTGTTAGAGTTGCGTCAATTCGAATCTGGTATCAGGATAAGTATGACATTGAGTCACCGATTGTATACTATGTATTTTTTATTAGCTAAGCAATAAGAGGTAAATGCAATTTTCATACAGTGCCTTGCGAAAGTATTCGGCCCCCTTGAACTTTGCGACCTTTTGCCACATTTCAGGCTTCAAACATAAAGATATAAAACTGTATTTTTTTGTGAAGAATCAACAACAAGTGGGACACAATCATGAAGTGGAACGACATTTATTGGATATTTCAAACTTTTTTAACAAATCAAAAACTGAAAAATTGGGCGTGCAAAATTATTCAGCCCCCTTCAGTTAATACTTTGTAGCGCCACCTTTTGCTGCGATTACAGCTGTAAGTCGCTTGGGGTATGTCTCTATCAGTTTTGCACATCGAGAGACTGAAATTTTTTCCCATTCCTCCTTGCAAAACAGCTGCTCAGTGAGGTTGGATGGAGAGCATTTGTGAACAGCAGTTTTCAGTTCTTTCCACAGATTCTCGATTGGATTCAGGTCTGGACTTTGACTTGGCCATTCTAACACCTGTATATGTTTATTTTTAACCATTCCATTGTAGATTTTGCTTTATGTTTTGGATCATTGTCTTGTTGGAAGACAAATCTCCGTCCCAGTCTCAGGTCTTTTGCAGACTCCATCAGGTTTTCTTCCAGAATGGTCCTGTATTTGGCTCCATCCATCTTCCCATCAATTTTAACCATCTTCCCTGTCCCTGCTGAAGAAAAGCAGGCCCAAACCATGATGCTGCCACCACCATGTTTGACAGTGGGGATGGTGTGTTCAGGGTGATGAGCTGTGTTGCTTTTACGCCAAACATAACATTTTGCATTGTTGCCAAAAAGTTCAATTTTGGTTTCATCTGACCAGAGCACCTTCTTCCACATGTTTGGTGTGTCTCCCAGGTGGCTTGTGGCAAACTTTAAACGACACTTTTTATGGATATCTTTAAGAAATGGCTTTCTTCTTGCCACTCTTCCATAAAGGCCAGATTTGTGCAATATACGACTGATTGTTGTCCTATGGACAGAGTCTCCCACCTCAGCTGTAGATCTCTGCAGTTCATCCAGAGTGATCATGGGCCTCTTGGCTGCATCTCTGATCAGTCTTCTCCTTGTATGAGCTGAAAGGTTAGAGGGACGGCCAGGTCTTGGTAGATTTGCAGTGGTCTGATACTCCTTCCATTTCAATATTATCGCTTGCACAGTGCTCCTTGGGATGTTTAAAGCTTGGGAAATCTTTTTGTATCCAAATCCGGCTTTAAACTTCTTCACAACAGTATCTCGGACCTGCCTGGTGTGTTCCTTGTTCTTCATGATGCTCTCTGCGCTTTTAACGGACCTCTGAGACTATCACAGTGCAGGTGCATTTATACCGAGACTTGATTACACACAGGTGGATTGTATTTATCATCATTAGTCATTTAGGTCAACATTGGATCATTCAGAGATCCTCACTGAACTTCTGGAGAGAGTTTGCTGCACTGAAAGTAAAAGGGGCTGAATAATTTTGCACGCCCAATTTTTCAGTTTTTGATTTGTTAAAAAAGTTTGAAATATCCAATAAATGTCATTCCACTTCATGATTGTGTCCCACTTGTTGTTGATTCTTCACAAAAAAATACAGTTTTATATCTTTGTTTGAAGCCTGAAATATGGCAAAAGGTCGCAAAGTTCAAGAGGGCCGAATACTTTCGCAAGGCACTGTATATACGGGCTCTCTGTCCCACCTCGCAGGGCAAACAGAGAACTGACTTGTTCTTGACAAAGATATTATAAATATACTAGAGACTGGGCGTGGTTTAGACTCACCCAGCCTATCATTGATTGTTGGCGTAGAGCTGGTCCCAGCCCCTGGGCGCTCCAGTTGATAGATGTTGCTGTGAAGAATATCTATGCGCTCATGCTCGATACGCGTAGTCTCACACCTGGCTCCTGTTATCTAACAAAATACCTTTTGTTCTCGCAACACTACGCCTTGAATGTGCCACCCCCCAACTCATTGCACAGGTCCTGTCTTCATGTTATTCTGTATTTTTCCATCATGAGAAAGGCCCATGGCCCTGAAACTGTTAACAATGTTTCAAATCAGCTATGTTGCATAACACATACATACATCCACACAAGCCAACAGCAGATAATATTCAATCACATATATGGTAACGGGCTATAGTACATAACACAGAATCCTCATAAAAGATTGCTCAGAAAACCAGATGTTTAATCGGCGTATGCTTACTTGGATTTTGACATGACTTTAACGTCTGCTTCCAACTCACTCCGCTGAACGCAGCTCACTTTCCAGCCCACTCTCCAGCTCACACTCTCAAACACCTAGATCCCCTGAACGCAGCTCACTCTCCAGATCCCAATCACCTGAATTCTAATCATCTGTCCACACACCTGTATGTCATTATCACACACTATTTAGTTCAGTTCTTTGCACCCAATCACTGTGAGTTGTTGTTTGTTTTGTGACACACGGCTTTCCCTTGATTTACTCATCCTGTGTATGATTTGTTTTTTTGTGTGTCTATTCCCTGCCTGTACTTTAGCCTATTGGATTTCCTGTTATCTACCCATTGCCTGATCTCCCGGACTACGTTACTAGCCTTTCCCCTGCCTGTACTGTAGCCCTTTTGGACCCCCTGTGTATGACCTTATGCCTGCCCCTGTGGTCCTTTACTAATAAACACCTGCTGCGCCATGCGCTTGAAACCAGCTCTCTGTCTCCCCTTGTGTTCATTACAATTACGCTGCTTAAGATAAGCAGAGTAAGGCATTTCCATGACTATTGCATAATCATGTATTAACCAAAAAAAGTGTTAAACAAATCAAAATATATTTTAGGTTCTTCAAAGTAGCCACCCTTTGCCTTGATGACAGCTCCGCACGCTCTTGGCATTCTCTCAAACGGCTTCATGAGGTAGTCACCTGGAATGCATTTCAATTAACAGGTAGTTCATTTGTGGAATTTCATTCCTTATTGCGTTTGAGCCAATCAGTTGTGTTGTGACAAAGTAGTATTGGTATACAGAAGATAGCCCTATTTGGTAACCAAGTCTATATTATGGCAAGAACAGCTCAAATAAGCAAAGAGAAATGACAGTCCATCATTCCTTTAAGACATGAAGGTCCATCAATCTGGAAAATATCAAGAACTTTGAACGTTTTTTCAAGTTCAGTTGCATAAACCATCAAACGCTATGATGAAACTGGCTCTCATGAGGACCGCCACAGGAAAGGAAGACCCAGAGTTACCTCTGCTGCAGAGGATAAGTTCATTAAGAGTTACCAGCCTCAATAATTTCAGCCCAAATAAATGCTTCACAGAGTTCAAGTAACAGACATCTCAACATCAACTGTTCAGAGGAGACTGTGTGAATCAGGCCTTCATGGTTGAATTGCTGTAAAGAAACCGCTACTAAAGGACACCAATAAGAAGAAGAGACTTGCTTGGGCCAAGAAACTTGAGCATTGGACATTCGACCGGTGGAAATCTGTCCTTTAGTCTTGATGAGTCCAAATTTGAGATTTTTTGGTTCCAACCGCCGTGTCTTTGTGAGACGCAGAGTAGGTGAACGGATGATCTCTGCATGTGTGGTTCCCACCGTGAAGCATGGAGGTCTGATGGTGTGGGGGTGCTTTCCAGGTAACACTGTCAGTGATTTATTTAAGGCAACACTTAACCATCATGGTTACCTCAGTATTCTGCAGCGATATGCCATCACATCTGGTTTGCGCTTAGTGGGACTATCGTTTGTTTTTCAACAGGACAATGACCCAACACACCTCTGGGCTTTGTAAGGGCTATTTGACCAAGAAGGAGAGTGATGGAGCGCTGCATCAGATGACTTGGCATCCACAATCACCCGACCTCAACCCAATTGAGATGGTTTGGAATGAGTTGGACCGCAGAGTGAAGGAAAAGTAGCCAACAAGTGTTCAGCATGTGGGAACTCCTTCATGATTATTGGAAAAGCATTCCTCATGAAGCTGGTTGAGAGAATGTCAAGCGTGTGCAAACCTGTCATCAAGGCAAAGGGTGGCTACTATGAAGAATCTAAAATATATTTAGATTTGTTTAACAATTTTGGTTACTACATCCTTCCATATGTGTAATTTCCTATTTTTAAGGTCTTCGCTATTATTCTACAATGTAGAAAATAGTAAAAATAAAGAAAAACCCTTTAATAGGTAGGTGTGTCCAAACTTTTGACTGGTACTGTATGTACATGCAGTATACAGTTGAAGTCGGAAGTTTACATACACTAAAGGTTGGAGTCATTAAAACTCGTTTTTCAACCACTCCACAAATTTCTTGTTAACAAACTATAGTTTTGGCAAGTTGGTTAGGACATCTACTTTGTGCATGACACAAGTAATTCTTCCAACAATTGTTTACAGACAGATTATTTCACTTATAATTCACTGTATCACAATTCCAGTGGGTCAGAAGTTTACATACACTGAGTAGACTGTGCCTTTAAACAGCTTGGAAAATTCCAGAAAATGATGTCATGGCTTTAGAAGCTTCTGATAGGCTAATTGACATCATATGAGTTAATTGGAGGTGTACCTGTGGATGTATTTCAAGGCCTACCTTCAAACTCAGTGCCTCTTTGCTTGACATCATGGGGAAATCAAAAGAAATCAGCCAAGACCTCAGAATTGTTTTTGTAGATCTCTGCAAGTCTGCTTCATCCTTGGGAGCAATTTCTAAATGCCTTAAAGTACCACGTTCATCTGTACAAACAATAGTACGCAAGTATGAACACCATGGGACCACGCAGCCGTCATATCGCTCAGGAAGGAGACGCGTTCTGTCTCCTTCCTGAGCGTATTTTGCCTCCTTCTGTCTCCTTCCTGTCTCCTTTCTGAATGTACTTTGGTGCAAAAAGTGCAAATCAGCCCCAGAACAACAGCAAAGGACCTTGTGAAGATGCTGGAGGAAACAGGTACAAAAGTATCTATATCCACAGTAAAGTGAGTCATATATCGACATAACCCGAAAGGTCGCTCAGCAAAGAAGAAGCCACTGCTCCAAAACCGCCATAAAAAAGCCAGACTAGGGTTTGCCAATGGACCAAAGATCATACTTTTTTGGAGACATGTCCTCTGGTCTGATGAAACAAAAATAGAACTGTTTGGCCATAATGACCATCGTTATGTTTGGAGGAAAAAGGGGGAGACTTGCACCAAAGTACGTTCATCTCTACATAACAAATCAAAATACTACCACTTCTTGTGACTCTCACCAACTCCACACATTCCAGATTTTCTTCGAGACGTTAAACAGATTTCCCAGGTAGCATTGGTCCAACACCCTCACTCCAACTCACAATGAGTCTAAGGGTTTCCTCGTTCCCACCACAACTTTACTTCTCTCATTTCCATTCTTCTTCACCACTGTAACCCACTCACTCTCTGTGACATTATCTTCTTCCAACTCACTAGCAGTTTCTAACAAATCCTAAGTTTCCGCCATCTTCTCCTATACTATATCATCATCCTCCTTCTTCAAAGTTTTATGGCAGACTACACCTATTGGTGTATCACCGCCACCTACTGCCACTAAAATTGCAGCATTTCGACTCAACTGGCATACGATACTCTTCCCGTCTACATACACTTGACCCATGTCCAAATACTTTACATTTGTCACACTGCAAGGGTTTGGGCACAAAGGCTTTCACAGGATATCACACATAACCCAAATATTCATACGACGGGAGAGACTATTCTTCAAAGAACAGAAGAATGGACCTGGCTTCCCCACTCCATCAATCATACGGGTCAGTCAGCGTGCACCAACCACTGCGTCTATTTCTTCCATGACATCGTTTCAATCACTTCTAGCACCAACGCAGATATAAAAAAAAAACTTGATAGGCGCCCTGCTTCGCAGATCCACACACACACACACACGACACATTCCAATCCGATATTTTTCAGGTGCAAAGCATGCTCCTTTTGCTCCTCGGGACATACAAAAAAACTAAATCGACCCATTTGTTGTTATTTCTACTGATGCCACCTCATCTAATACATCTATGATTTTCATCGAGACTTCAAATGGATCTCCCAGATATATCTTGACCGTTCCAAAACCCTCACTCCAACTAAAAAAAAGGTAACTAGGCTTGGATTAACTAGACTCCACGACCACTTTATCTCAAAACAAATGTATTTATTTAGCCCTTCTTAGATCATCTGATATCTCAAAATGCTGTACAGAAACCCAGCCTAAAAACCCCAGACAGCAAGCAATACAGGTGTAGAAGCACGGTGGCTAGGAAAAACTCCCCAGAAAGGCCAAAACCTAGGAAGAAACTTAGAGAGGAACCAGGCTATGAGGGGTAACCAGTCCTCTTCTGGCTGTGCCGGGTGGAGATTATAACAGAACATGGCCAAGATGTTCAAATGTTCATAAATGACCAGCATGGTCAAATAATAATAATCACAGTAGTTTTTGAGGGTGCAACAGGTCAGCACCTCAGGAGTAAATGTCAGTTGGCTTTTCATAGCCGATCATTGAGAGTATCTCTACTTCTATTGTTTCCTTTTTTATTCGCCACTGGGATCTATTCCTTCTCACTCTGATCTCCATTCGACGAGCCATCAGTTTCAAACAAAACATCCCCCTCCGTCATCATCTCCCAGTCCAGACGAGGACTATAATCTTGAATTAAAAGACGAAGAAACTCAGGTATTTAACTAGGTAATCGGTTGCAGGTGTACTCAGTGCATAGAGATGTATAAATTCTCCAGTGCCCAAAAGTATTCATTAGCATGGGCAGCGCCATTAAGGACTGAAACATTGCGATCTCTATACATCCCTATGGCACAGAGGTGCATGCAGTTAAAGGGACAGTTAATCAAAAGGTGCAATTAAAGATGCAATTACCTTCCATAAAGGTATAAGAAATGATTTCCCACTGTATTTTCTACAATGGATATTATCTATAGGAGTCTACTGAGTGAATATTTTACCACAGACTGAGCAGCCATGTTGTTTCTCTCCTGTGTGAGTGGGTTGTCACAAGATGCCACAAAGTCAAAACCACCGCCTAATGTGAGTCCGTATATGCTAGAAGGGATCCAGCTTTTGTAATAATTAACACAAAAAGTTGAAATGTTTAGCATTTTAGCTAACCCCAACCCTTTTCCCAACCTTAACCTTCTTATCCTAACATGCTACATACATTTTTCTAACCTGCTGCATAAATTCTTCTAACCTGCTACAAAAATTATAATCTGATGTTAATTTGACAAAAGCTGGAATCCTTCTAGGCATGACCCATTTAGGAGCTCCTTTAAAAAAAACACACAACAACTGTAGTTTAAACATGTTTCAGTTGACTGGGAGTTGGACACTGGCAGCATCTGATTTAGCTGACCCATAAGGTGAACGGCCAAAAGCGGTGAGGGAGAAGCACCCTTCTCAAATCAAACAGTAATCTGTGCCGCTCGGTCATGTTGTCAACAAACTAGCATGGTGCATCGTTCAGAAACATCGTTCTCTTTTTCATAAAATATATGTTTGAACTTTCAAACTAGTTTTCAATTGGAAGGCAGATTAAGTGTTTGTTTTTTTATCTAAAAGAATCACTTTTGCATGTGATAACCCAGAAATCTACTCATAAAGACGTCCCACATACATACATACATACATACATACATACATACATATATGAACTCAGCAAAAAAAGAAACGTCCTCTCACTGTCAACTGCGTCTATTTTCAGCAAATTTAACATGTGTAATTATTTGTATAAACATTACAAGATTCAACAACTGCGACATAAACTGAACAAGTTCCACAGACATGTGACTAACAGAAATGGAATAATGTATCCCTGAATAAAGGGGGGGTCAAAATCAAAAGTGACAGTCAGTATCTGGTGTGGCCACCAGCTGCATTAAGTACTGCAGTGCCTCTCCTCCTCATGGACTGCACCAGATTTGCCAGTTCTTGCTGTGAGATGTTATCCCACTCTTCCACCAAGGTCCCTGCAAGTTCCCGGACATTTCTGGGGGGAATGGCCCTAGCCCTCACCTTCCGATCCCACAGGTCCCAGACGTGCTCAATGGGATGGAGATCCGGGCTCTTCACTGGCCATGGCAGAACACTGACATTCCTGTCTTGCAGGAAAGTATGCACAGAACGAGCAGTATGGCTGGTGGCATTGTCATGCTGGAGGGTCATGTCAGGATGAGCCTGCAGGAAGGGTACCACATGAGGGAGGAGGATGTCTTCCCTGTAACACACAATGTTGAGATTGCCTGCAATGATGATATAGTCTGTGACACACCACCCCAGACCATGACAGACCCTCCAACTCCAAATCGATCCCGCTCCAGAGTATAGGCCTCGGTGTAACGCTTATTCCTTCGATGATAAATGCGAATCTGACCATCACGTCTGGTGAGACAAAACCACGAGTCGTCAGTGAAGAGCACTTTTTGCCAGTCCTGTCTGGTCCAGCGACGGTGGGTTTGTGCGCATAGACAACATTGTTGCCGGTGATGTCTGGTGAGGACCTGCCTTACAACAGGCCTACAAGCCCTCAGTCCAGCATCTCTCAGTCTATTGCGGACAGTCTGAGCACCGATGGAGGGATTGTGCGTTCCTGGTGTAAACTTGGGCAGTTGTTGTTGCCATCTTGTACCTGTCCCGCAGGTGTGATGTTCGGATGTACCAATCCTGTGCAGGTGTTGTTACACATGGTCTGCCACTGCAAGGATGATCAGTTGTCCGTCCTGTCTCAAAGTACGGACATTGCAATTTATTGCCCTGGCCACATCTGCAGTCCTCATGCCTCCTTGCAGCATGCCTAAGGAACGTTCACGCAGATGAGCAGGGACCCTTGGCAACTTTCTTTTGGTGTTTTTCCAGAGTCAGAATGGCCTCTTTAGTGTCCTAAGTTTCATAACTGTGACCTTAATTGCCTACCGTCTGTAAGCTGTTAGTGTCTTAACGACCGTTCCACAGGTGCATGTTCATTAATTGTTTATGGTTCATTGAACAAGCATGGGAAACAGTGTTTAAACCCTTTACAATGAAGATCTGTGAAGACCTTTTTGTAAATCCATTTTAGAATAAGGCTGTAATGTGAAAAAAGTCAAGAGGTCTGAATACTTTTCGAATGCAAATTAGCTTCGGCTTGCTCCTAGCATAGCTCGGCTAGGCAAAGTGAACGTCTGCGCATTTTTTTTTATACCTGACCCAAGATAGACTGTGGTCTTTCACAAGCATTTCACTCCACCCACAATATCATCTGCTTAACACGTATGTGACCAATAAAATTTGAGTCTGTCTTTTCGAATGGAAACAAATTAGTCATAGCGGGCAGAACAAGCAAGGAGGAGTGCAGAACCAAGCACTAGCTAGCGAGATCCTATTGGCGAGTACTAGCATGTATTTACATATTTCCGTTTGGGAACGCCTAATCTGAAGTGTGCAATAACGCAATTTGCTCTTGCACTCCTTCTAAACAACATTTTTTTCTTCTAAGGTAAAGTGTAAAGTCTACAAAACGTACAGCACTCTGTACGTAACAGATTCTAGTTTTAGGAACAGAAAACTGTACTGAGATCAAATGTTTCATCAATGAGAAAATTAGCATAATGTCGACCAAAACCCATCTTCTCGCAATGTCAGTCACTGGGCTTCCTCTCAGCACCATATTTGGTAGTGGAAACGCCAAACGAATGCTTCACACATCTGGGGAAATATGTGGTTCATTTTTCTATCTGTGGTCTGCGCTCGCATACCTTTGCTTGAAAAAATGGAACAAATATGACTGTCTGTCCCTCTTGAGACACGGTAGCCAGTACACATCCTCAAATGTTTCCAAATTAATAACTCAAGAAATATGTCATTCATTTGGACGTCTGCGAAGGTCTTAGTCGGGCAAATTTACATGGAATTAAGATGTTAGGTGCAGTATTTCTCAAGTGAGAAAATGTACATGAAAACTAGTTGTCCATCTTTGAATGACAACAAAAACTTAATTGAAGAATCCCTACTGTTAAAACAGTGCCCTGTCATCAATACACATTAGATCCTTGACAAATACCTTGATAGTGGAACCATTTATTTAACTTGTATGCGAAGATGGTGTAGCCATCGTATCACATATCTCTGCATCTCTCTTCTGTGGTCTGAAAAACAATCAAGCCCTTCATTATTGAATTTATCTTTTTTGGTTGCAATTAGCAGTCCAGGGAAAGTTGTACAAGATAATGGATTAGAAGAAGATTGTGCCACTTGTAATTTAGAATGCCTCGACAAATTAATTAGGGTTTGAACCTGAGATCACACATTTTAATAATGGTGCATATCTAGGCCCATCTCCTTCATTTTGGAGGGGTAGCCTGTTTCTTCTGTCTTTGTTTTGTGCAGATGTTGTTTCTTTGGTGCTGGTTTTAACTGATGTTCCCCTGTGTGTGCGTCTCTCTCTCTCTCTCTCTCGCTCTCTCTCTGACAGCATATCGTCGTCCCCTCCTAAGCTCGTAGTAGACGGTCGTCAATAAGTTGTATTTTCTTGTTGATAGTGTTGTTAAAAAGGTGCTTTAATATGGACAGACTTCTCCCCATCTTAGCTACTGTTGTATCAATCTATTTTTACCATTACAGTAAACAATCCAGGGTTATTCCAAGCAGTTTAGTCACCTCAACCTACTCAATATCTACATTATTTATTACAAGGTTTAGTTGAGGTTTAAGGTATAGTGAATAATTGTTCCCAAATATAATGCTTTTAGTTTAAATATTTAGGACTAACTTATTCCTTTGCTACCCATTCTGAAATGAACTGCAGCTCTTTGTTAAGTGTTGCAGTGATTTCACTCGCTGTAGTAGCTGATGTATACAGTGTTGCGTTATCCGCATACATAAAAGATATTTAGCCTACCAGCCAACATTAGGTACAATACTAGAAATAAACATGTAAATAGGCCTAAACATAACAAAATATTGCTATAATCCTACTTTGAAAGAAACAATGTGTTCCCAGAAACACCTCTCTGACATCGGGTCCAGCATATTTCTTGACGATTTCTTCCTCAAAGAAATCTGGAACCAAGATACCTGGAAAAAGGAGGCAACCGTGAATTATTGTGGAACACATAGCAGTCCGTGAGGTGTAAGTGTAATGGCATTCGTCCTCCTCTGATGAAGAGTAAGAGAGGTCGGACCAATTTGCAGCGTGGTATATGTCCATTTTAATATGAAAAAAACGGAACACTACAAAATACAAAATAACAACGTGAAACAAACGAAACAGTCCCGTGTGGCACAAACACGGAAAATAACCACCCACAAAACACAATAGAAAACAGGCTACCTAAATATGGTTCTCAATCAGGGACAACGATTGACAGCTGCCTCTGATTGAGAACCATACCAGGCCAAACACAGAAATAGAAAATCATAGAAAAACTAACATAGACTACCCACCCAACTCACACCCTGACCATACTAAAACAAAAGAGAAAACAAAGGAACTAAGGTCAGAATGTGACAGTAAGCTAATATGGGCCTGGTCCCTGGCGAGAAATTGCCCCCCACACATAGAGTTTGAGGGATGCTTGACCTTCTTCCTTTTTTTCTGTAGCAATTTTGAGCAAATTGCTCAAGGGCCACAGTTGATTCGTCTGGGAAGATGACGTCATTGAATGTCTCACCAGCTTTGATCCATGCCTGGGCCTGCAGGACGCAAAGTTCTTTGTTTGTCAGATGAATCATTGGGTCTAAACTACAGAACAGTACAAAACAAGAGAAGACACGTGGTTAATGTTCTGAAAAAAATCATATATACTGTATATACTACCATTCATAAGTTTGGGGTCACTTAGAAATGTCCTTGTTTTTTAGAGAAAAGCCAATTTTATGTCCATTCACATAACATCAAATTGATCGGAAATACAGTGTTGACATTGTTAATGTTGTAAATGAATATTCTAGCTGGAAACAGCAGATTTTTTATGGATTATCTCCATAGGCGTACTGAGGCCCATTATCAGCAACCATCACTCCTGTGTTCCAATGGCACGTTGTGTTAGCTAATCCAAGTTTATAATTTTTAAAGGCTAATTGATCATTAGAAAACTATTTTGCAATTATGTTAGCACAGCTGAAAACTGTTGTACTGATTAAAGAAGCAATAAAACTGGCCTTCTTTAGACTAGTTGTGTATCTGGAGCATCAGCATTTGTGGGTTCGATTACAAAATGGCCAGAAACAAAGAACTTTCTTCTGAAACTCGTCAGTCTATTCTTGTTCTGAGAAATGATGGCTATTCCATGACAGAAATTACCAAGAAACTGAAGATCTCGTACAACGCTGTGTACTACTCCCTTCACAGGACAGCGCAAACAGGCTCTAACCAGAATAGAAAGAGGAGTGGGAGGCCCCGGTGCACAACTGAGTAAGAGGACAAGTACATTAGGGTGTCTAGTTTGAGAAAGACGCCTCACAAGTCCTCAACTGGCGGCTTCATTAAATAGTACCCGCAAAACACCCGTCTCAACGTCAACAGTGAAGAGACGATTCCAGGATGCTGGCCTTCTAGACAGAGTTGCAATGAAAAAAACATCTCACTGGCCGATAAAAATGTAAAGATTAAGACGGGCAAAAGAACACAGACACTGGACAGAGGAACTCTGCCTAGAAGGCCAGCATCCCGGAGTTGCCTCTTCACTGTTGACATGGATATATCTTATAACTATAAATATGACATCAAAATGTAGAAAATCTGATTTCCCCCTAGCTGAGCATTGTCTACAGCTGGCATCTGATCATAGTGTAATGGAACAGGCAGGGAGCGTGAGCTCATCTGTGGTAGTCGATAAACCCTCAACCCTCTGGCCCGTAGCCCTGTGTGGCAAGTCCATATCAATGTTTATAAACACAGGGTCTCTACAGTTATTGTTACTTGTGGTCATAAACATTGAGTTAATTCTATGAGGGGGAGGGTGTTCAATTTATTTTACAGTAGGGTCATGTGAAAATATTTTTAGGTGAGGGGTGAATTTTTTATGACACACTTTGAGTTGGAACAGCCCCCCGTCCCCAACTAGGTGAGAGAACCACATACCACAGTAAGTACATTTTCCTCAATAAAAGTAGCTATCCACAAAGTCGGTGCTAGTAAGAAAAGACAAGGAGGGTTAGGAGTGTTAGTGTAAGAAAGACAAGGTTGTTTTAAAAAACAATTCCTCCTCACAGATATAGTGCAGCAGCACATTTTCAATGTACAGTGGATGCTAATACACAACATATTGCAAATGTGTAAGGGATCTATACTGTATACTATTACTCCTCAGTATCATTTCTACCCAGTGATGGAAAAAGTACCCAATATTGTCATACTTGAGTATAAGTCAAGATACCTTAATAGAAAATGACTCAAGTAAAAGTCAAGTCACCCAGTAAAGTCACCCAACTTATTGAACAGTGGGGATTGTGAAGAGCCACAGACACACACGCACTCTACACATACGTGTGCATGGATTTTGTGTTGTAGATATGTGATAATAGAATAGTGAGAATAGTGGCCTGAGGGAACATCTTCAAATGCGTTGTGAAAGGTGTTATGAAAGGTAATGTTTTAAATTGTATATCACACTTGATGGTACCACTCCTCTTTAATCTTTACGTATCCGTGAGGCCGATATGTAAAGCTTATTAAAGAGCAGTGATACTATCAAGAGCAGTGATACTATCAAGAGCAGTGATACTATCAAGAGCAGTGATACTATCAAGAGCAGTGTGCAGGTTTTTTCTTTTCTCATTTTATTCCTGTTAACTTGCACCTGCAAAAAAAAAAAGGTACCTTTTTTGAATTTTAAATTGTATATAACTGCCTTAATGTTGCTGGACCCCAGCAGCTACATAATCAATACAAAGTGTGTGCCCTGTTTAGCTGTCTTAATACAATAACTTATATAGGCCTATATGTCAATATATAGGCTACTGTATCAGTCGATCAATCATTCATTTGTTCATGTCATCACAGCATACGAGTCACACTTTGAAATGCAATTAAGCATTTTAGTTTTAAAATGAAATAACAAAGGGAGCCTTGAAAAATTCGCCAACATTTTGTATAAACTGCAACATGTTGGCAATTGCATTCACAAACGCATGTGACTCAGGGCCAGCATTATGGGCGGGCCTTAGGGGGCCTGGCATGCCCTTGCATACCGCCCAGCCCGTCCAAATAATATACATGGTTGAATAAAACTTTTAAATAAATATTTGTTTTCTATAACACTGATTTATGTATAATATTTAGGCCATTTAAAGTATAAATTACTTTAAAATATTGTTACATTTTAAAAAATGGCTCAAGTAATGACTGACAGGGTTTTAGACCTATCATATGCATCATAAAGTCATGTCTCTTTTTACCGCCATTTCAATTTAGTAGTGGCTGGAGCATTAGTTAAACACGACCGTGTGCCTCAGTGATAAGTAGGCCTAGCTACCTTCAAAATAGAAAAAAGTGCATCATCTGATGCAACAAGTGCCAATGAAACTCAACTTGTCGAAACCACTGCTACAGTTGCTAGCGATCACGATCATGGCAATGTGGCTAGCCCACAGAGTTCATTTTATTAGAGTGAACAAAAATATAAATGCAACATGCAAAGTGTTGGTCCCATGTTTCATGAGCTGAAATAAATTTTCCATACGAACCAATAGATTATTTTTCTCCAATGTTTAACACAAATGTATTTACATACCTGTTAGGGAGCATTTCTCGTTTGCCAAGATAATCCAGCCACCTGACAGGTGTGACATATCAAGAAGCTGATTAAACAGCATGATCATTCCACAGGTGCACCTTGTGCTACGGACAATAAAAAGCCACCCTAAAATGTGCAGTTTTGTCACACAACACAATGCCACAGATGTCTCAAGTTTTGAGGAAGCGTGCAATCGGCATGCTGACTGGAGGAAAGTCCACCAGAGTTTTTGCCAGATACTTTTATGTCAATTTCTCTACCATCAGCTGCCTCCAACGTCATTTTAGAGAATTTGACAGTACGCCCAACCGGCCTCATAACCACAGACCACATGTAACCACGCCAGCCCAGGACCTCCACATTTGGCTTCTTCACCTGTGGGATGGTCTGAGACCAGCCACCTGGACAGCTAATGAATCTGTGGGTTTACGCAATCAAATAATTTCTATACAAACTGTCAGAAACCGTCTCAGGGAAGCTCACCTGCGTGCTCTTCGTCTTCACCAGGTTCTTGACCTGACTGCAGTTCGGCGTCGCGACCGACTTCAGGGGGCAAATGCTCACATTAGTTAGCCACTGGTACACTGGCGAAGTGTGCTCTTCACGGATGAATCCCGGCTTCAACTGTACAGGGCAGATGGCAGACAACGCATATGGCATCGTGTAGGCAAGCGGTTTGCTGATGTCAATGTTGTGATCAGAGTGCCCCATGGTGGCAGTGGGGTTATGGTACGGGCAAGGCCTAAGTTTACGGACAACGAACACAATTGAATTTTATCTTTGGCGATTTGGATGCACAGAGATACCGTGACGTACTGTAAAAAATTCCTGGAAGCAGAAAATGTCAGTTCTTCCATGGCCTGCATACTCACCAGACATGTAACCCATTGAGCATGTTTGGGATGCTCTGGAGTGATGTGTACAACAGCGTGTTCCAGTTCCTGGCAACTTTGCACAGCCATTGAAGAGGAGTGGGACAACATTCCATAGGCCACAATCAATAGCCTCATCAACTCTATGCAAAGGAAATGTGTCACATTGCATGAGGCAAATGGTGGTGACACCAGATACTGACTGGTTTTCTGATCCACGCCCCTACCTTTTTTAAGGTGTCTGTGACCAAAAGATGCATATCTGTATTCCCAGTAATGTGAAATCGATAGATTAGGGCCTAATTAATTTATATCAACTGCAACTCAATAAATATTTGAAACTGTTGCTTGTTGCGTTTATATTTGTGTTTTGTATAGTATTATAATGATTTTTAGGACAAATTAATAATGGATTTATTTGTGATGTATATTCAATGGTGTTATTAAATAACTGGTAAGCCATGGTGTGATAAATACCACTTTTTTAACAGTGGTTCCACACGTTCAGTGACACACTGTGTGGAAAACATTATTTCTATGTTATTCTGTTGTATTCCATTATATTATTGTATTCCATTATATTAAATCTTACCATAAATATGTGTGTTGACTGTGGGGAATATAAGTGTGTATTGTCCTTTTAATGAACAA
Source organism: Oncorhynchus tshawytscha (assembly GCF_018296145.1). Taxonomy (NCBI): domain Eukaryota; kingdom Metazoa; phylum Chordata; class Actinopteri; order Salmoniformes; family Salmonidae; genus Oncorhynchus; species Oncorhynchus tshawytscha. Next base: position 40,436,930 of record NC_056429.1, on the reverse strand, counting down.
CATATTGATTTCATTTGCATGGCTGCACAGGCCAGTAATATAGTTAAACACAAAATATGCCATTCTATTGTTTTGAAAATACATTTATTAGTCTTGTGTTTTTTATGACCTGCCTAAATGAAGGAATGTCTTTTTGATGGTGTATCTTCAATGGAGTTATTAAAATATACCCCCACCCACATGTCGATGGTGGTTGCCCATGCGCATGGGAGGTATTAAAGTCCGGCAAGAATGTGGTGAAAATGGGGATGTTTTTTTTTTTTACATGCAACACACCAAAATTACTTTGTGACTTAGATAGTTGTATAGAAGCAAAGCTATTTTGGATGCTTCCCAATCTACTTAATTACTGTCGGAATTCATCTTGCCTTGCTCTGCAAATGCGGTCAAAGATGTGTTTTAGCTTATTATGAAGGATATGTCGATATGAACAGCTAAGAGGAGTGTTAGTAAAAGCATTCGAATTTCATTGAAATGTTACTGTATCTCACTTTCATGTAGTAGGCCATGCGTCATACAAATACAGAATATGGTGCTGAGGTTAGAGAACAATGTACTGTTAATGAGGAAGCCTGCCGATCGCCAACAGGGTACGTCAACACATGGAACATGGCCATGGGTAGGTAGGCCTATGTTGTGCATTATATTACCGGTTTAAAAAAGCTCTATAACGGTTGTTCCCAAACTTTTTATCGTGCCGTACCCATTCAAACATTCAACCTCCAGCTGCGTACGCCCTCTAGCACCAGGCTCAGCGCACTCTCAACTGTTTTTTGTTGTTGTTGTAAAATAACAATACGATACACTTATTAAACATAAGAAGGAGTGTGAGTTTTTGTCACAACCCGGATCGTGGGAAGTGACACGAAGCTCTTTTAGGACCTGGGAACAAATAATAATATAATAATAATCAATAATTTTGCTCTTTATTTAGCCATCTTACATATAAAACCTTATTTGTTCATTAAAAAAAACGTGAATAACTCATCACAGGTTAATGAGTAGGGTGTGCTTGAAAGGATGCACAAAACTCTGCAATGTTGGGATGTATTGGAGAGAGCACTTTACCACTCCACTGTCTCCCTGTCATGGTTTTTGCTCCATCAGTACAGATAGCAACATGAGCAGCAGCTACGTTTGGCTACATACCAGTAATTACTTGACTAGGCTACCTGTATTTGACATTGTGTTGTTATTTCGATGAACACTAGATGGTTTCGTTTTATTTTGGGCAGTGAAACGAGGCTACTCAGGCGAGAAAAAAACCTCACCCAAATGTATAGCCCCGTTGGAAAATATAAATGAAAATGTGAATGCCCATTTTTATTTGGCGTTCCACCGACGGTTTGGGAATACCTGCTCTACAGTATAACAATGGGAATTTGAGTTCCAACCCCACCGTTGTCTAATTAAGCAATACGACTGGAGGGGGTTTGGTACAGTATATGACCAATATACCACAGCTAAGGGCTGGTCTTATGCTGCTATGCTGCGGAGTGCCTGGATACAGCCATTGGTTGTGGTATATTGGCCAAACGCCACAAACCCCATAGGTGCCTTCTTGCGATTTTAAACTGGTTACCAACATAATTAGGGCAGTAAAAATAAATGTTTTGTCATAACCGTGGTATACAGGTCTGAGAAACCACAGCTGCCAGCCAATCAGCATTTAAGTCTTGAACCACCAGGTTAAACGTTTGTATTTTTACATCTCAATAAATAAGGCTGTTGGTCAGCCGCCCATGGAAATCAAATGCTCACCCAACTGATTTGTTCTGGGCCTGATGCCACTGTTTTTACTTATTGCAGTAATAAAGGCTTTACATGTTTTAGTGAGAACAGATTCTCTGGTACACACAATTTATTTAGTGTTGTTTACACTGTTCCAAACGGTCAGAATTTGTTTTGTATTGTAAGCTACCGCAACTAACTCAAACGTCTTCCACACATCGGACTTGCTTGAAATGCACTCATAAGCAACATGTAAATAAGAGGCTTTTTTTGCTGGCCGTTCTATAAGAACTCCCCATTGTTCTGCCACCAACTTGAGAGCATCACCCTAGTGCGGCAATGTTTGCAAACACAGAATGGGTTCTATAGGCTTAGATGTCCACTGTATGACATAAATACATAGCCTATATAAAGGAGAAGAAGCTTAGGCCTAAAACTTTTGAATGAAACATTCAAATTACAAGGCTTTTGCGCCGTTATTCAAATGACATTTTCACTGCAACCTAGAGTAGAATTTTGTAGTTGCTTGAAAACCATAATGAAGTATCCTTTGCATTGGGATGTTGTAGGCTAGGATAATTGTATTGTCCTTAAACAAGATCAGTAGTGGAGCTTTTGGACACACAGCGTGTCATGTCTTCCCTGTTCTTTCATGCACCTGGAATTTCCGCTGCCTATCAGCTATTCCTATTTATTCTTGTGGATTCATATTGCAATTGTATGCAGATTGGAATGCTTTTATGTGTGGTTTGATTCCTAGTTAGCCTATTATAGATCTGGACAAACGATCCACCCAGCACTATTGTCACTTTGAATGGTGGATAGAGAGCAGGATAGATAGAACACTAGACAGGTAGACTATATGGACTGTGGTATAGTAAATGTTAGCACCTAGAAAACCATAGTGCATAATGGAAGTACCAAAACACCTTGATATAAGGGAGGCGCATGCAAGCAGATGATAAAATGTGGCTAGGATGGAAGACATTAAACAGTAAAACCTGCAACTAGCTAATGTAAAGTAGTACCCTCCCCTCTGCCCAATAAAAAATAAATAATCACACAACCCTCCCAAAAGCAATTTTGTTGTTGAAACCGAAGATAAACTGAGCAGAGAAGCCTCTGGCAGCGTGGTAAAAAATAACGTACAGTACATATTCTGCTATTCCATCTTGCATGCAATGATGTCAGAGACAAAAATAACTGTTTGTTGTTTGCAGTATCTTCTTTGTTGTTCTAATATCCTTACGGACAAGTCCGTTTCACCAATGAACGATTCCAGCTTGAAGATGAATGCACTAGCTGTAAGCCACTCTGGATAAGAGGCCTGCTAAATGACTAAAATGTCAATTACAAAAATGGCTCCTGTGCTGACTGCTGTGCTCCTGTTGCACCACCAGGGTGCGCTGTCAGCCTGAACAGCCTGCTCAGTCTGGAGGAATACAACTTCTTTGGGGAGAAGTGTGACAGGGATGCCTGGGCTGCAGTGTTGTAGTCCGGTCTCGAGGTCTCAGTGTCAAATACATTTTTACTCGGTCTTATCTCAATCTTGGACAATGAGGACTTGTAATTTCTTCCCGAGACCAGCGGAGTAAAAAACAAATAATTATCAGCTCCAATTAAGTAAGGGCACAAAACCGCTTCGCCAGGCCAAATATCCACACTCCTTTCATGACACATGGATATCGTATCGCCTATTAAAACCTGGACTTCCTACTTTACTTGCAGTAGCGGTGCGTGGGTAAAATCCCTGGGGAACCCAGAAAAAACACATTTGTTTCATCACAAAACCGGAGAGCAACCTCTGTCTGGTAAAGTCCTCAAAGCATATTATTGCATGTAACAAACCGTTACGCGACCTACAGCATCAATCAAGTTACTGTTTCCGACATTTTCAGACTACTAAACAACTATTGATTTGTAGCCACAGAGAGTTACAGCAAGTCGCAAAGAAAACAGGAGCTGTCTCTATTATTACAGCACCATTTAAACTTCAACATTTCAACATCGAATCATCTATGCTTAGTCTAATACAGTGACAACTAAAACTTATTTAGTCAATTCCACTTAAGCTAAATCATGTGGATGTCCATGGTTCTGATTTCTCTGTGTGTAAGTAGAAAAAACATGTTACATCACCCTACTTGTAGAGAAACGCCAATGACATCCTTCTGTTTTTCATGTTGACGAATCAGTCTATAACTCTGTCATACAGTACACACTTTTATTTTTAGTTGTCCTAGGCTACCTGGCTAAAATGTTTGCTCGCTAGCCCAACTTCCTTGTTGGGCCTCGCTGGCTGACAACAATGTCATACTCTTTTGGAGCAGAAAGCATCAGATAGGTGGCATGAACATCAAATCAAATCAAATCAAATTTTATTTGTCACATACACATGGTTAGCAGATGTTAATGCGAGTGTAGCGAAATGCTTGTGCTTCTATTTCCGACAATGCAGTAATAACCAACAAGTAATCTAACTAACAATTCCAAAACTACTGTCTTATACACAGTGTAAGGGGATAAAGAATATGTACATAAGGATATATGAATGAGTGATGGTACAGAGCAGCATAGGCAAGATACAGTAGATGATATCGAGTACAGTATATACATATGAGATGAGTATGTAAACAAAGTGGCATAGTTAAAGTAGCTAGTGATACATGTATTACATAAGGATGCAGTCGATGATATAGAGTACAGTATATACGTATGCATATGAGATGAATAATGTAGGGTAAGTAACATTATATAAGGTAGCATTGTTTAAAGTGGCTAGTGATATATTTACATCATGGCTGGAGTTTCCCATCAATTCCCATTATTAAAGTGGCTGGAGTTGAGTCAGTGTCAGTGTCAGTGTGTTGGCAGCAGCCACTCAATGTTAGTGACGGGTGGCTGTTTAACAGTCTGATGGCCTTGAGATAGTAGCTGTTTTTCAGTCTCTCGGGTGAACAGGGAGTACAGGAGAGGCCTCAGAACGCACCCTTGTGGGGCCCCAGTGTTGAGAATCAGCGGGGAGGAGATGTTGTTGCCTACCCTCACCACCTGGGGCGGCCCGTCAGGAAGTCCAGTACCCAGTTGCACAAGACTGCTTCCATCACGGGCGGGGTCGAGACCCAGGGTCTCGAGCTTGATGACGAGCTTGGAGGGCACTATGGTGTTGAATGCCGAGCTGTAGTCGATGAACAGCATTCTCACATAGGTATTCCTCTTGTCCAGATGGGTTAGGGCAGTGTGCAGTGTGGTTGAGATTGCATCGTCTGTGGACCTATTTGGGCGGTAAGCAAATTGGAGTGGGTCTAGGGTGTCAGGTAGGGTGGAGGTGATATGGTCCTTGACTAGTCTCTCAAAGCACTTCATGATGACGGAAGTGAGTGCTACGGGGCGGTAGTCGTTTAGCTCAGTTACCTTAGCTTTCTTGGGAACAGGGACAATGAAAAAACATTGAGACAGAGGGGCGCTCTTTCGCTTGCTCGGATGCGTTCTCCAGTGAGATACAGTCAGCCTCTTGCGAACTGAAGGAAAATTATGAAACACACAGCAACAAAAGATAAATTATTGAATGTTCTTTTTCTTGGGTACATGTTTTTTGGGAAGCCTGGCTTCCCTTGGCATCCATGAATACACGCCACTGTTTACTTGTAACATTACTACTGTCCTTCACTTTCGTTGAAAAATATCCTCAAACTTTGTCGCGCTCGTCTTTGATTCGCTGTTAGGGAAGAGTGGGGGAAATTGTTCAACAGGGTCTGGTTCCAGCAGATACATTCTCACGCCACAAATGCTGTGAAACAATGAGACAGGATGTCAAATGGTACCAAATATGATGGTACGTTACTGCCACCAACAGCACATTTAGAATTTGAAGCTAGCTAGTGTGTACTCTACAGACTATCAGTAACATTTCAACTAACTATCTACTAGCCATAGCCCTAACCTTAACCATTACCCTAACCCTAGCCCAAACGCTAACTCTAACCTTAACCCTAATTCTAAACCTAACTGTAACCTTAGCAAGCAGTTGCTTATCAACAGACAGTATGACCATCTGTAGCGCATCTATAGATGGACTATCCAAATAACGTGTGACCTTAGTTTGTACTAGTTCGCTAGCCTAGCTATCGTGTACTAGCTAGAAGCACACCCAACAGTGGTTAACATAACCCCCTAGACCAGAGCTAGCAGTGTGCTGACTGGCATGAGGGTAGCTTACTTACGCCCCGGAACAAAGCTACTGATTCACACGATACACGAGACCAATAAACTTCTACAGGTTGCACGCAGAAAATACCATCTGAGAAGCACGTTGCGGTTCGCAGACCACATGGTGTCAGTGCACATAATCTGCAGCTGGATGCTTCTCAAATTGTTTGAAGTTTGAGCATTCACTCTTAGTAAGGAGAAATCGGGGGAAGTTGTAACAACAGTATTTTGTTGTTACAGTGATCCCAAAGACGGTACCGTATGAAGATAGGCAGAAACTGCTTCTCCAATAGAAACCCTCGATCACACTTGTAGGCGATGTCATGGCGACGTTGTCTAGATAAACGCATGAGAAGAAACATGTCTTCGGGTTTAACGGTTTTCTCGAACGAAATCCGCACGTGCAGGCTCAAATTAAAGACACTCTGATATAAAGTCATTTTTGACAAATGAAAACGTGTCAGTTTGTCACTTTTTCACCAGGTTAGAGGTAATAACATGTTCAACTATGTAAGACATTGCCTCCAATCTAGGTTGTGCCTTTAGATTGAAGAAAATTAACAACTAAGGAATTATTTTTTGCTTCTCTTATTGACTTCTCAAAACCCGGCCTGGTCTGCTTGGTCTGTTTTGCAAGCGTTCCCAGAAGTCTCACAATGTTGCTCCACTGGGTTTAGAAACTCTGTGGTGATACTTTGTAGAGCGGCTCTCTAGTTGCCCTCAGAATGTGTTTTTTCACCATTCTAAATGTGTTATTACGGTGGGGATTGGACAATATTGCAATCCTGGTCTGAAATTGGATTTGTATTTTTTTATTTGCTCTGGTCTTGGTCTCAAACACTGCTGGGCAGTCTACAAAGGTGAGATATACCGAATGAATTTAATGTGATTGATCAAAAATGACAATATGAGTCTGAATTTACCTAATTCAGAATACCTGGTTTATGAGATATGGTTAGATTGATTATTCAAGTGGTTCCTGTCTCTTTACGTGGTTCATGATTCCTCAGTGTGACTCCCTTCCATAGAACTTTGACACCAGGAAGACACCCAGCTGTCGTCAGGGCTTCATGGAGCTCAACATGATGGAGGCCAGTGAGAGGGAGGGAGAACACACAGACCTCAGGGTAACGCTGGAGGAATTGGGATACAACTGCACACACACACACACACACACACACACACACACACACTGCTCATTTGTGTGTAGGAGCCACTGCTGGTAGCACACACTACACTCTAGGCAAAAGTACACACAGAGTAGTATCCCACAGCAGTACCATAGCACATGTTTTATCAGACTAATACAAACTGAAATTGAATCATCACAAATTGCTAATTGCCTTACATGTACAGTATACATTCACAAATCCTTCTCCTCCCACCTCTAGACATGTTCATTTCTGTCCATTTCTGATAGTAGTGTACTTTGGAGCCGGTCAGTCTGGATTCAAGCAACAGGATGCTGAACATGGCCCTGCAGAGGCCCATCACGGCCAGGTCATAGGTCAAAACTCTCAGGGATCAGGAGAACGTCCTGGTCTACACCTACAGAGGAGAACACAGGATCTCAACTGTCAATTCCAACTAGGTGAAGGACTAGAATCAACACTATTTAGAGGTTTATTGAACCAACAAGATGATCTTCCACTAGAGCAGGGTTTCCCAAACTCGGTCCTGGGGCCCTCCTTTAGTCCACATTTTGTTTTTTGCCCAAGTACTACACAGCTGATTCAAATAATAAAGGCTTGATGATGAGTTGGTTATTTGAATCAGCTGTGTAGTGCTTGGGCAAAAAACTAAACGTGCACTCAAGTGGGGCACCAGGAACGAGTATGGGAAACACGAGAGCCCTCAAACTTAACTCTGGACCTCGAAGCCAGTTTCATTGCTTTGTTTCATTGTTCCCCTCTAATCAAGGACTGATTTAGACCTGGGACACCAGGTGGGTGCAATTAATTATCAGGTAGAACAGAAAACCAGCAGGCTCCGGACCTTGTAGGGCAAGAGTTGAATACCCCTGCACTCTAATGAGTGTAATACCTTGTGTATTTTTGATACACACTAGCTGCTGTTGAGAAACAAACATGGATGTTTTTTTCATGTATCTGATCCATGTTAAACCAACTCTGTTTTCATATATTTTGTGTGTGTGTGTGTATATGATAGACCTACAAAGTAACACATTACTGCAAGTTTAGAACTAGTGAGTGTCTATCACATGATGCTGTCATTGATATGCAGCTATCGCCTCCATAAACATGGCAACGGGATCCCCCTGTGAGAATGCCCTGGTCACATGATAGTGGGCATAATAGTACATTGTGGTGTATCAAGATCACAAGTGTTCTGCATTTTTTTTCCTTTTTTTGTACACAGATTTTCTCCATGCACCTGGTAACACTACTGTAGGCGTGTGAGTTATACTTTTTCAACTGATCAAAATAGTGAAGTAGCTAACAGTGAATGTCCTGGGGCATTGTTTAGTAAAGGAATACAGCAAGATTAGCAAGCTTGGCACCATGAAGCTCGTAAAGGAAATGTAGCAACCTAGCAGCATGGTGAAATTAACTGTTTTGAGTTGTCCACCCATATAGGTTACCACCAGTACAATGTCCCTAATAACTGGGCCATAGTGTTACGTACTGTACACACAAGTTACTATAACATAGTATTGTAACTGTATGTAGCATTTGATGTATTGTTTCTCTCCTTCCCACTGTTTTAGACCAACCAAAAGGTGACAGTGTACATGAACTATGAACAGAGTAGGAACTGCAGCAAAGGTATGAGCGTGTTTGCTGTGGAGGTCCTTGATGGACCAAGATGGTGAGATACTATACTCATACAACACACTGTCACATTGGAATGATGTTGAGCCTTCTCCTATTCTTTCTTTGGTTCATCAAAATGTTAAAAAACGTTGAAAACAAAGTTGTGTTAAATAGTCAGATTTGACCTCAATTGAGCTAGTTTTGACCTAACTCGTTTCATGCTCTACTTCTCCCATTGTGAAGATCTGTTGATGAGACAGAATGAGAGTAAATCAACCAGACTTCCTCTCTCTCAAGAGGGAACAAAAGTAACGCATTGCTCCAAGAACCATTCAAGTTTCTCCATGGGGCAAGTGTTGTTATTCACTTTGTATGATACAGCTGAAGTCAGAAGTTTGCATACACCTCAGCCAAATACATTTAAACGTTTAAATACGTTTAAATACGTTTTTCACAATTCCTGACATTTAATCCAAGTAAATATTATCTGTTTTAAGTCAATTAGGATTACCACTTTATTTTAAGAATGTGAAATGTCAGAATAATCGTAGAGAGAATTATTTATTTCAGCTTTTATTTCTTTCGTCACATTCCTAGTGGGTCAGAAGTTTACATACACTCAATTAGTATTTGGTAGTATTGCCCTAAAATTGTTTAACTTGGGTCAAACGTTTCAGGTAGCCTTCCACGAGCTTCCCATAATAAGTTTGGTGAATTTTGGCCCATTCCTCCTGACAGAGCTTATGTATCTGAGTCAGGTTTGTAGGCCTCCTTGCTCGCACACACTTTTTCAGTTCTGCCCACAAATGTTCTATAGGATTGAGGTCAGGGCTTTGTGATAGCCACTCCAATACCCTGACTTTGTTGTCCTTAAGCCATTTTGCCACAACTTTGGAAGTATGCTTGGGGTCATTGTCCATTTGGAAGACCCATTTGTGACCAAGCTTTCTCTTCCTGACTGATGTCTTGAGATGTTGCTTCAATATATCCACGTAATTTTCCTTCCTCATTGTGCCATGTGTTTTGTGAAGTGCACCAATCCCTCCTGCAGCAAAGCACCCCCACAACATGATGCTGCCACCCCTGTACTTCATGGTTGGGATGGTGTTCTTAGATATGCTTGCAAGTCTCCCCCTTTTTCCTCCAAACATCATGATGGTCATTATGGCCAAACAGTTCTATTTTTGTTTCATCAGACCAGAGGACATTTCTCCAAAAAGTATGATCTTTGTCCCCATGTGCAGTTGCAAACTGCAGTCTGGCTTTTTTTTATGGCGGTTTTGAAGCAGTGGCTTCTTCCTTGTTGAGCAGCTTTTCAGTTTATGTCGATATAGGACTCGTTTTTACTGTGGATATAGATACTTTTGTACCTGTTTCCTCCAGCATCTTCACATGGTCCTTTGCTGTTGTTCTGGGATTGATTTGCACCTTTTGCACCAAAGTACGTTAATCACTAGGAGACAGAACGTGTCTCCTTCCTGTGCGGTATGACGGCTGTGTGGTCCCATGGTGTTTATACTTGCATACTATTGTTTGTACAGATGAACGTGGTACCTTCAGGCATTTGGAAATTGCTCCCAAGGATGAACCAGACTTGTGGAGGTCTACAATTTTTTTTCTGAGGTCTTGGCTGAATTATTTTGATTTTCCCATGATTTCAAGCAATGAGGCACTGAGTTTGAAGGTAGGCCTTGAAATACATCCACAGGTACACCTCCAGTTGACTGAAATTACATCAATTAGCCTATCAGAAGCTTGTAAAACCATGACCTCCTTTTCTGGAATTTTCCAAGCTGTTTAAAGGCACAGTCAACTTATTGTATGTAAACTTCTGACCCACTGGAATTGTGATACAGTGAATTATAAGTGAAATAATATGTCTGTAAACAATTGTTGGAAGAATTACTTGTGTCATGCACAAAGTAGATGTCCTAACCGACTTGCTAAAACTATAGTTTGTTAACAAGAAATACACACCTAAGTGTATGTAACTTCCGACTTCAACTGTATATATGCTACATTGAGTTTTTTAAATATATATACCCTTGGTTGTTATTTTAGTACTGCTGTTTATTAATTGTAATAATATTTTATATTTTTTACTCATCTATGTTTTACATAACACTTATTTTTATTTTTTAAAGCATTGATGGTTAAGGGCTTGTAAGTATGCAGTTCACTGTTGTATTTGACGCATGTAACAAATACAATTTGATTTGATTTGATCAAGGAAAAGGGTGGTTGCTATGAAGAATCTCAAATATATTTTGATTTGTTTAACACTTTTTGGTTACAACATGATTCCATATGTGTTATTTAATAGTTTTGATGTCTTCACTATTATTTGACAATGTAGAAAATCGCAAAAATAAAGAAAAACCATGGAATGAGTAGATGTGTCCAAAAGTTTGACTGGTAATGTACATGTAGGGAAGCCTTAAGACAAATCATCCACCTGTTTATAGAGAAAAATGTTGATTTGTTTTTTAGTAAAGTAGTAATATGTTAGGTTAGTATGTTGGGGGCAAGATGTCAATGGTTGATCATTTGTTTTTAGCTGTAATTTAGGCACTAGCTAGCCCAGTTAGCTAACTAGCAGACTCATGAGCAGAAAGTCTGAGATTAAATCAATGATAGCCAGCAAGTTAGCATATGCTAATGTCTACTAGTATGGCTAGCTAGCCCCCAGTTATCTAACTAGCAACCTCACTAACAGAAAGTCTGAGGTGAAATAAATGCTTGCCAGCTACTGTGGTTAGCATAAAATAATGTCTGCTAGCATAGCTAGCTAACCCCCAGTTAGCAGGTTTAGGATTAAGGTTAGTGCTCAGAGTTAGAATAGGGGCCAGGGTTAGGATTAGAACAGGGGTTAGGGTCAGAATAGGGGTTAGGGTTAGATAAGGGGTCAGTTCTCCACCGTTCCTAAAATACTTCTCATTTGATAATTGTCTGATGAGAGTTTACAATAAATTATTTGAACGTGGTGGCTATGGCGAAGATCCGCTTTGTTATGCCCTGAATGCTTTTGAAAATGGGCAGAGCATTAAGGCAGCTGCCCGTGCTTTTAATGTGCCACCCAAAACCCTGCGGCTCCACAGAGACAAGCAGGCGAAAACCCCAGGCCATAGCCTGGTTATCAGTCTTCACTGGCTCTTTCGAATGTGACCTGATGAGTCATATCCAAAAAATGGAAAGAGCCCTTTTTGGATTTATATCATGGGATGCCTGAAAACTTACCTTTGACTGAGAGGATGGGAATCCAAAACACATTCAATAAAGAACGGTAGTTGGCAGGCATAGACTGGTTTTACGGTTTTATGCACCCAGAATTATCCATCCGTAACCCTAAAAGCAACCAGTCTGGCTCGAGCCGTTAGCTTCACCCCCACTATGACTTCTACCCCTGCCACAACTTCTACCCCTGCCACCCCACAACCTACCCAGCACCTGCAGGTCTCTCCGACCTTGCTACGAATGTTGGTAAGAAAAAACACCAGCACTCATTTTAGGAAATATACAGTGCATTCAGGAAGGTATTCAAACCCTTTGACTTTTTCCACATTTTGTTACATTACAGCTGATGGATTCTGGGTATTAACTCCTAAACTTGGCATAGAGTTAATTATTAGGTATCCTATTGAAATATTGAGTGCTTAGGTTTAGAGGGTCTACACCAGAAGTTAATGGTTATCTGTAGGACATAGGTATATAGTGTGTGCAATTAAGCTTGGAATGTACTGAGTGTAGGGAAAGTGATCACATGTGACAGGCATTGATAAGAGGAGTGAGCACTTTGGTTGTAGAGGTCAGGTCAGATGAAGTGAGGAAGAACAGATATCCCTAAGGTTCTATCTAGCAACAGAGATGCATTGGCTGTTCAGATGTGTAGGAGGAGACTCAGTCTAGGAGGAAAGGTTAAATATCAGTGCTTGTGTGAAATGTCGTTGTCTAATGCTGCTGTATTGATACTCTGGGAAGAATAAACTTGGTTTAAACTTTCATAGTGTCCGTCGAGTTTCTATTCTGAGAATTAAAACCTAACACAGCCTTATTCTAAAATGGATCAAATTCATTATTTTCCTCAACCTACAGACAATACCCCATAATGGCAAAGTGAAAACAGTCTAATTTATATTTTTTAAAAAAGTGAAATATCACATTTACATAAGTATTCAAACCCTTTACTCAGTACTTTGTTGAAGCACCTTTGGCAGCGATTACAGCATCCCGTCTTGTTGTGTATGACGCTACAAGCTTGGCACACCAGTATTTAGGGAGTTTCTCCCATTATTCTCTACAGATCCTCTCAAGCTCTGTCAAGTTGAATGGGGAACGTTGCTGCACAGCTATTTTCAGGTCTCTCCAGAGATGTTCGATCGGGTTCAAGTCTGTGCTCTGGCTGGACCACTTAATTAAGCAAATTCAGAGACTTGTCCCGAAGCCACTTCTGTGTTGTCTCGACTGTGTGGTTAGGGTTGTTGTCCTGTTGGAAGGTGAACCTTCGCCCCAGTCTGAGGTCCTGAGTGCTCTGGAGCAGGTTTTCATCAAGGATCTCTCTGTACTTTGCTCCGTTCATCTTTGCCTCTATCCTGACTAGTCTCAGTCCCTGCCGCTGAAAAACTTCCCCACAGCATGATGCTGCCACCACCATGCTTCACCGTCATAGGTCTGAGAGTCTTTAGGTGCCTTTTGGCAAACTCCAAGCAGGCTGTCACAGAAGGAGTGGCTTCCATCTGGCCACTACCATAAAGGCCTGATTGGTAGAGTGCTGCAGAGATGGTTGTCCTGCTGGAAGGTTCTCCCATTTCCACAGAGGAACTCTGGAGCCCTGTCAGAGTGACCCTCAGGTTCTTGGTCACCTCCCTGACCAAGGCCCTTCTCCCCCGAATTCTCAGTTTGGCAGGGCGGCCAGCTCCAGGAAGAGTCTTGGTGGTTCCAAAAATCTTCCACTTACGAATGATGGAGGCCACTGTGCTATTGGGGACCTTCAATGCTGAAGGAATTTTTTGGTACCCTTCCCCAGAGCTGTGTATCAACACAATCCTGTCTTGGCGCTCTACCCACAATTCCTTCGCCCTCATGGCTTGGTTTTTGCTCCAACATGCACTGTCAACTGTGGGTCCTTTATATAGACAGGTGTGTGCCTTTCCAAATCATGTCCAATCAATTGAATTTACCACAGCTGGACTCCAATCAAGTTGTAGAAACATCTCAAGGATGATCAATAGAAACAGGATGCACCTGAGCTCAATTTCGGGTCTCATGTCAAAGGGGCTGAATACTTATGTAAATAAGGTTTTTTGTTTTTTTGTTAAAAAAAGTGCAAACATTTCTAAAAACGGTTTTCGTTTTGTCATTATATAGTATTGTGTGTAGATTGCCGAGGAAAACATTTGAATGCTGGCGGTGCTTTCACCGCCAGCATTCAAAAGTGACCAAAACATCAGCCAGGAAGCATAGGAACTGAGAAGTGGTCTGTGGTCGCCACCTGCAGAACCACTCCTTTATTGGGGGTGTCTTGCTAATTGCCTATAATTTCCACCTGTTGTCTATTCCATTTGCACAACAGCAAATTTATTGTCAATCAGTGTTGATTCCTAAGTGGACAGTTTGATTTCACAGAAGTGTGATTGACTTACATTGTGTTGCTTTGTGTTTTTTTGAGTTACATTGAGTTACATTGTGTTGTTTAAGTGTTCACTTTATTTTTTTGAGCAGTGTATGTTCCTTAGCTAGTTAGCTTAAATAACTCGGTAACTAAATTGTCATTTTTAGCAAATCAAGCTAAGGTCTGTGCCATTAAAAAGTATTATTGGATGGCTGTCTATCCTATTTTATGTAGCTAGCTAGTTACCTGGCATTACCTAGAATACGGTTAACTTGATAAACAATTTAGCCACATGTGCTACATATCATCCTAGCAGCGCCACTTGCTGCTGCTGCTTACTTTACTATCCATGCAGGCAATGCAGCCCACTGCATGCATCTTTGGGAATTCTAGCTATAAACATACATTTTCCCAGGACGTAAGGACCATCCCACCCATGAATACTATATTCCAAAATGTTAATTTTGAACTTGAGAAAACAACTAGACTAAGTTAGCTTAGCTAGCAACCTGTTCACAGCTGCCAAAGAACAGCTGTTCTTTACAAATGCACCAGAAGTTATTTGGGGTTCCAGGGTTCACGTCCGTATCTCCTAAAAAAGGTCTATAGGGAATTATAAACCGGGTGGTTCAAACCCTGAATGCTGATTGGGTATGACATTACTTTTTACTGTTCTAATTATGTTGGTAACCAGTTTGTAATATAAATAAGGCACCTCTGGGGTTTGTGGTATATGGCTGTTTCCAGACACTCCGCTTTGCATTGTTCGTAAGAACAGCCCTTAGCTGTGGTATATTGGCCATATACCACACCCCCTCGTGCCTTATTGCTTAATTATAAAACGGGTTCAGAGAAATCTGCAATAATATTGACTGAAATTGGGTTCTAAACCTTTGACAATTCCCTGTTATCAACACTATCTGCAGTAGCCTTCTCACTCACTGAAATACTACCGTATGAGTGCGCTGAGAGTCGGGAAGCAAGTTCAAGGAGTGAGTGTTTTAATAAATAACACAAACAATAAACACGAAACACAAACAACGCACCGACATGAAAACAGAGCCGATAAAAGGGAAGATAAGATAATCAAGGAGGTGATGGGGTCCAGGTGAGTGTCATGAGGCGCAGGTGCGCGAGACAACTGTGACAGGTGTGAGGGATATTCAGCAGCCTGATGACCTAGAGGCCGGAGAGGGAGTATACACGTCAAAGTATTAATACGCCAACTCCAAGCCTTGACCAAAACAAAAAATATGGCGGACAATTTAATCTCACCGCAGATCCGTAACCAGTAGTAACCGCAAACTTCAATGAAGGTTATCTTAAAAGTAAAATACTATTCTAACATTCCCACACACCAATAACGAGGTGGACTTGCTAGCCAGCTACAGGATTTGAGTTCACAGGTTTTTTCTAATAAAACAACTCCGCTTATGAGGATTCTGTGTTATGTACTATAGCACGTAACCATATATGTGATTGAATATTATCTGCTGTTGGCTTGTGTGGATGTATGTATGTGTTTTGCAACATAGCTGACTTGAAACATTGTTAACAGTTTCAGGGCCATGGGCCTTTCTCATGATGGAAAAATACAGAATAACATGAAGACAGGACCTGTGCAATGAGTTGGGGGGGCACATTCAGAACGTAGTGTTGCGAGAACAAACGGTCTTTTGTTAGATAACAGGAGCCAGGTGCGAGATAACGGTATCGAGCATGAGCGCATAGATATTCTTCACAGCAACAGTTACATCTATCAACTGAAGCGCTTAGGGGGCTGGGACCAGCCTCTGCGCCAACAATCAACGATAGGCTGGGTGAGTCTAAACCACGCCCAGTCTCTACTCTGACAGGCCGGCTCGGAAGCAGGAACTATTTCTGTCAGGGTATATTTATAATATCTTTGTCAAGAACAAGTCAGTTCTCTGTTTGCCCTGCGAGGTGGGACAGAGAGTCCGTATATACGAAAATTGCATTTACCACTTATTGGTTAGCTAATAAAAAATCCATAGTATACAATCGGTGACTCAATGTCATACTTATCCTGATACCAGATTCGAATTGACGTGACTCTAACACGCTAGCGAAATCATTTGCGACCTTTACAGCTAGCTACGCAAGTTCTCTGGGGAATTTACCGCTATGCAACTGATTAGCTAGCTATGATTACACCACGGTCAACAACTGGCGACTAGTTCGTTTTCAGACAAATACGTCTAACTCATAACTAGTTTATGCACTGAGCACCACATTTCGGAGGATAATGGACTGAAATCTAAGATTCTCTACTAGCTACAGTGCCTTCAGAAAGTATTCACACCCCTTGACTTTTTCCACATTTTGTTGTGTTACAGCCTGAATTTAAAATGGATTAAAGTGAGATATTGTGTCACTGGCCTACACACAGTACCCCATAATGTCAAAGTGGAATTATGTTTTTAGAATTCATTGAAAATGTTATGGTAATTCTAAATAAACTCAGGTGTAAAATGTGCTTAACAAGTCACATAAGAGGTTGCAATAATAGTATTTAACATGATTTTTGAATGACTACTTCATCTTTGTACCCCACACATACAATTATCTGTCAGGTCCCTTAGTCGTTCAGGGAATTTCAAACACAGATTCAACCACAAAGACCATGGAGGTCTCCAATGCTTCGCGAAGAAGGGCACCTATTGGTAGATGGGTGAAAAATCAGACATTGACTATCCCTTTGAACATGGTTAAGTTATTAATTACACTTTGAATGGTGTATTAATACACCCAGTCAGTCCCGAGTGGCGCAGTGGTCTAAGGCACGGCATCACTATAGTACCTGGTTCTAATCCAGGCTGTATCACACCTGGCTGTGATTGGGAGTCCCATAGGGCGGCGCACAATTGGCCCAGCGTCATCTGGGTTTGGCCGTAGTAGGTCGTCATTGTAAACAATAGATTAACCAATAGACACTGTGATACACCAATTCACCACACTGCTCTAGACCCTTATTCTGTTACATGTTTCACACTACTGAGGTGCAGTGGTTTCGCATCTACCATAGTTGCTGGAACCATGTTTGAAAGGACAATGTGAAAAGAAAATAGCACAGAATGGTTCAGGTCGGCTTGTGTGAAAAGGGTATGAGGGTGGCTGTGAAAGCCCCGTGAGAGCTGCCTGGCAGTCAGACACACTCCTGTGCGTTTCCTTCAGGCCTACATTTTTGACACTACTGAGCCAAGCTGTACTGCTCTGACCTGGTTATGCATTGACCATAGATGCTGTAATCATGCTGAAAAGGCATGCACAGTATGGTTCAGGTTTGAACTATTGTGTCAAAAAATGGTATGAGTGAGAGCCCAGTGAGAGCCCTGCAGCTGCAGCCTGGCAGTCAGCTACATTCCTGTGCTCTCCACTAAGGCCTGCACTTTATTCGCCCTTGGCCTTTAGCGCCGAGAACAGTCTTGACCCCCCTATTAATATCCCCCAGGCCATTATTTTGCCCTTTGACTTTTAATACTGTAACCGTAGAACCCGCTGGTAAATGTCACATGACATGTGAGCTGTATTTAGTCTGCGGAACCCCATTCCCCTCTTCCTTTCGCACTACAACAAGTTTGGTAACGCTTTACTTGTTGGAGTGTTGGAGCAGTGATAGCACCAGTGTTGGAGCAGTGATAGCACCAGTGTTGGAGCAGTGATAGCACCAGTGTTGGAGCAGTGATAGCACCAGTGTTGGAGCAGTGATAGCACCAGTGTTGGAGCAGTGATAGCACCAGTGTTGGAGCAGTGATAGCACCAGTGTTGGAGCAGTGATAGCACCAGTGTTGGAGCAGTGATAGCACCAGTACTATGAACTACATATAGTTAGTAATTGAACTACATGTTGCAGTAGCTTGGTGGTAGTTGAACTAAATTCAAATATTGGTAGTGTTTTTTCAGTAGTTAATTTTTTTTTTGTTGCCATGTAGAGGTGTAGCTAACTAGTGGAACTACACACTACTCTTTTTGCTAAAAGAAAAGACTATGTGTGAAGTAGGCAAGAATTCCCTTTCTGTTTTTCACAATCAGACCTACCTAATTCTTACTTGAAACAGTTTTTTTTGTTTAATATGCTAAATTACACATTCTGTTAACATCTGACTTGCAGATCATTTCAGATCTAGATATGATAATTCATCACAAAGTAGTTGAGGTTGTGAACGACTTTTTCAAAGTAACTAGTTGAGTAAACTACTCTTAAGGGAGTTAACACCAGTTTAATAGTGGACTGTGAAATAAAGAGCCACCAAGTTTAGCAGCAACTCTTTGATCAGTTACATTTTGCTTTTCCTAATACCATGATGGAATGTCTAATTCCTTCTACATCCATGTCCGTTTAGCCATGTTTCAATGATTGATTCCATTTTGATGACCTCAGCGCTGCCCTCTTGCATGTTATCATTCTATTTATCAAATAAGAGCGCAGCCTCACGATGACGGGCAGACCCTGTTGATAAACTCTGCACTGCTTTGGGTTGGGGGTGGTATTCAAACAGAGAATGATGCAATAGACAAACTAGACTGTGACCCTGCCTGGTCTCTGTCACAATGGCAGCATACCCATGTGGCTCAGCTTTTTGGGTTTGAAGTTGTTGTAAGCATTCCCTCAAGAATCTTAGTAGCTTTCTTGTTGTTTTTCTGAACCTGCTGTATGGTTGCTGTATGGTTCTTGTGCATGGTCTCTTGTTGGACTAACTGAAGCGCCTTGACTTCTTTACTCATTGCCTCATTTCCAGGTTAAAGGGATGGTTCACCACAAAATCAAAGTTTGTCAGATGTTTTCAAATTGAGTAGATGTTTTTTTTGTGGGTACATGTTATATGCATTAGGTGAAATCTGTAGACCTGAATCTGAAATGGATGGGAATGTTTGAGTGTCTTGTTCCATGTAACGAATTAGTGACACACAGAATAAACAATACATTCTGAGAGAACACAGTCAGTTGTAAAGGTAAATAAATATAGTGCAAAGTGTAGCCAAGGTGTACATTGAACAATGAACTCTTCAACCTATGTTCTGTAGATTCAGCTGAAGGGTCCTACAAGGGAGACAGAGTATCACACCTGGCTCTTTATTCATTTACAGAGCTAGCTGGGTCCTGATGTTGCCATGATGCCAGGGTTGGGGCACAATTACAGTGCCTTCAGAAAGTATTCACACCCCTGGACATTTTCCAAATTTCTTGTGTCACAGCCTGAATTTTAAGTTGATTAAATGTTGATTTGTTTTGTCACTGGCCTTCACACAATACCCCTTAATGTCAAAGTCAAATGATGTTTTATTTTTTTTCAAACAAATTAATTACAATTTAAGAGCTTAAATGTCTTGAGTCAATAAGTATTCAACCCCTTTGTTATGAAGCCGATATAAGTTCATGAGGAAAAATGTCCTTAACAAGTCACATAAGTTGCATGGTGTCCAACCCTGATCTGTTTCACCTGTCTTGTGCTTGTCTTCACCCCCACCAAGTGTCTCCTATTTTTTCCCCCATAATTCTGTGTATTTACACCTGTATTTTTTGTTTGTCTGTTGCCAGTTTGTTTTGTTTTGTCAGGTCTTACCAGCATTTTTACCTTTTCTCCTGTTCTCAAGTTTTGTTTTCTAGTCTTCCCGGTTCTGACCTTTCTGCCTGTCCTGACCCTGAGCCCGCCTGCTGTACTGTCCCTGATTGACTCTGCCTTGGATTACGAACCTCTGCCTGCTCTCAACCTGACCTTTGCCTGCCCCTTTGTTATAATAAATATTCTGAGAATTATACTATCTGCCTCCTGTGTCTGCATCTAGGTCATATACTGAGTCGTGATAGTACGAACTGGCCATGACTGACCGAGCAGACCAGCTCTGCAACACTGTCTCCTCACAAGGAGCCACCATTGGAAGACACGAGGAGTTATGGAATGATTCCATACCTTGGCAGAACACCATGCCAAGTCAGTGCATTGTTGGAACATTTCCGCGGACTATTAGGCAGCCAGCCTGTCCTCCGGATTTCATCCTCAATCTAACGGCCAGTCGGACCCCAGCTCCACGCTATCGTCTCGTGCAGAGGGTATGGCTCTCCACTCGGGATCTGCCCCTCCGGGTGGAGTCCCGTAAACTTTCCGCCTGCTTCATCGGCCCTTTCCACATCTCCCACTGCTGTTTGTTTTCTGTCGCCCCACACCCTCCGTATACATCCCACTTTCCATGTGTCTAGGATTAAACCTCTCTCTCACAGACCTTTGTCTCTTGTTTCCATCTGGGTCGTTTCCTGAGTCGTGATACATGGACTAACTATGTGTGCAATAATAGTGTGTTAACATGATTTTTGAATGACTACCGCATCTCTGTAGCCCACCCGTGAAGTTATTAGACTTTGGATGGTGTATCAGTACACCCAGTCGCTACAAAGATACAGGCCTCCTTCCTAACTCAGGTTGCCAGAGAGGACTGGTGAGGCCAATGGTGACTTTAAAACAGTGAGTTTAACAGCTGTAATAGGAGAACTAAGGATGGATTAACAATGTGCAAAGAATAATGTGCAAATATTGTACAATCCATGTGTGCAAAGCTCTTAGAAACTTACCCAGAAAGACTCAGCTGTAATCGCTGCCAAATGTGATTCTTACATGTATTGACTAAGGGGTGTGAATTCGTATCTGAATGAGATATTTCTCTATTTCTTTTTCAATACATCTGCAAAAAAAATTATCTAAAAACATGTTTTAATTTTGCATTATGGGGTATTGTATGTTTTATTGTAGGTGTGAACATTTTTTATTTCATCCATTTTGAATTAAGGCTGTAACACACATTCAAACTAATTCCATGGAGAGACGAGTTTCTAAATTCATGAATTACGGTCACTTATTACGGTAACGAACTCCCTTCACCTGGTTGCCTAGGTCTGAATTCCCTCTGTGGAATGAGTTTGTTGTAAAACAATCAAGTGTGGAATAAGTCAAAGGGTATGAATACTTTCTGAAGGCACTGTACACTGTGGCATCCAACATCTTACATCCTTACAAAGCGAAATGTGGTTTCCTTCATGCACTGACAGGCCTAAATTCAAATTGGAGTACTGTCGTTTTAAATGTAAAAGTGGGCGGGATCCGAACAAGGGGACTTGTGGCAGGCTGTGGGGTGCATTCGCCTACATTGAATAAGCGGATCACACGGGCTGTCAACTTTATTTGGGAAAATGACGAAAATCACAGTAGTCAAAACCAAGGCATATCCCGACCAGAAGCCTGGTACGAGTGGCCTGAGGAAAAGGGTGACAGTCTTTCAAACGAATGAGCACTATGCAGAGAACTTCATTCAAAGCATTATTTCTTGCATCGACCCAGCGGAGCGTCAGCCTGGACTGCTCGTAGTGGGAGGAGATGGAAGGTTTTTCATGAAAGATGCCATTCAGTTGATCATCCAGATCGCCGCTGCTAATGGGGTCAGTAATACTTCTGTCGTAGTCCAGCGGGTAGTCCCTAAAACATGACTTTTAAGCCTAGGCCTCACCCTCAAACGTGCATAGCATTAGCAGCTAGCCTAGCTTCTTTGACAGCTCCCGGTGTTGACAGTGGCAGCTCCAATCGTGTATACATTGTAACGCTTCTGTGATTGTGTTGAAGTTGGCGGATACATTCATTTCAATTGCTGTCATGTAGACTAAAATAACTATCGGCCTGAGCCTACATTTGCTTAAGGTATATTAATTGGGACTATATAGGCCTAGATGACAATTCTCTCTCACATCAAATCACATGCATAGGATCATTTTAAAGAACGTATTGAATCCTCATGGACTTTGACGTCCAATGACGTGCAAGCACCATGCATCGGAACGTGATAGGGGTCAGTGGTGTTCTTAGACGGTCTCTGGTGCTAAATGACCCCGCTGATCTTTCGATGAAGTGCACGGAGATGGCATGTTAAATGGTAGGATACCCTTGCCCTTTCCCCAAGTGACGCAAAAAAGCACTACACCATCCGGTTCCCCTTATGTAGCATATCCAGTCAGTGAGCACTCTGCCTTGCCATGAATGTTTCGTATACCAACAAAGACAACGGTTCTCTGCAAGTTTGTAATAATCGGGAAAAAAGTGCAACACCGAGGGGTTATTTTATTAGGAGACTGTTTTTGGATGTCAGTGGCACGCACAGCCGTTCGTTCTGTTCGTTCCCTCTGCGACTTTTTAGAGGAAGGCGTGGTGTGCTGTCACGTAGCCCTGCGGTTTGCATTACAGCGAGCTGGGCATTTTGGGTACACAGGCACATCTTGTTTAACTAGACACACAATGACCTCCTGGCTAAACACGACTTACAGACAGACCAACGTCATGATCACACCATATAGCGCCAGGATGATCTGTCCCATTATGATGACAAAATGAACATCATGATCATCACATAAACTACTCTGAATGCGTCTTATTCACGGTGAATAATGTATTGCTGCGTTTATATTTGCTACCCATGTCATCTTCACTTTTAATGTAGGCCTATTACGTAAGTTAAAGGGGATGTTACCCGGATGTCTTCACAAACCAACAATAGACTGATGATGAAAATAATAATTTTGGGAAGGGTTTATATTTGTCCTGTTACACACACACACACACACACACACGCGTGTATGGGAAATGTGTTTCTTGCATATCCCAACTCCCCCTGAGACACTCCCCAGGCCCAATTGGGGATAAGTGCCTTTTTTCTTTTTCTTACCTTGTCAGCTCCAGGATTCAAACCAGTGACCTTTTGGTTACTGGCCAGACGCTCCAACCGCAAGGCTATATGCTGCCCAGTAGTTTTTGCAATATTGTAAACACAATATCCTACCACCCTCCAAACATTGTTTACTTTCCATACAATCCCGTGTTGCTTGTTTAGCTCCCACGTAGCAGCCTGACCTCACCACTGGCCTGTTGAATCAGTATAGTCCTCTCGTATTTTCATCCTCACAATGTGTGTAGGCTGAATAGGTGAATGTAATAAAAAAAAAATAGGATGTAAAGGAGTCTACAGTGAATTCACTGAATGTTGCTAGTCATACAAAAGCTGGCCTCAATCTTCGGTGAGAAAGATGTCCCGTTAGGATGTTTTAAGATGTTTGAATGGAAATATATTCACAGGGGTTTCAACGTGTGTGTGTGTGGTTTTCTGAAAGTACAGAGTAAAGAAATGGTAATTAGTATGCAATATTGGTACAATATCAGGATATAAGCATCAAGACAATATCACAGTGGTAAAATAATGAGCAACTATTAGAATAGTAAGGCATCTTGACAATATGACAGTGATATTGCACCGTTGATTAACATAGGCAAAACCTAATTAAAAAGCTCCACAAGGGGGCAGGGCAGAGCTATACAATGAACAGGCCAAAGGGCCATGATGACCACTTCAAAGGAGTAAAAGAAGCTAGCGATTCTCAGACGCCATAGTAGCATACAGAACTAATGGAGAAATGGACTTAAACACATGAACAGAAAATTATACCATAAAGGCTATGAAATGAGTACCTCTTGTGTCTGCGGTTATAATGAAAAAAGACGGGCTACACATTCTCTATACATGTGCCAATTGTTGGGCATGATGCCGCTACGTGCAAATCAATTGGCTAGCAATGGTAAATAACTTAACACTGTGTGCTTGGGTAGAAACGACAGCATAATTACAACAAGTAAATGTTGATACAAATTATAAGGTACTTACTGTTGCAGGTATGCACACATGTACAAAGTTATTATCATTAATGAAACAACAAAAGTCCAGGGGGGAAATGCTCCACTCGACTCAACAGGTAGGGAATATTCTACACAGTATAACATATAGTAAAAAATGACATCGGAGGAAGCTGATTAGCCCATTGTTCTCCCCGTCCCTCGCTTTCTCTCCTGTCTCCGTGTAGATCGGCCACCTGATCATCGGTCAGGATGGCATCATGTCCACCCCTGCTGTGTCCTGTGTGATCCGCAAGCTCAAAGCTGTGGGAGGAATCATCCTCACGGCCAGCCACAACCCCGGTGGCCCCAACGGAGACTTTGGCATCAAGTACAACATTGCCTCCGGAGGTGAGATGGGAGAGGAGATGGGAGAGGAGATGGGAGGGGAGGGGATGGGAGAGGAGAGGAGATGGGAGAGGAGAGGGGAGAGGAGAGGAGATGGGAGAGGGGGTGGGAGAGGAGATGGGAGGAGGGGAGGGGATGGGATGGGAGAGAAGATGGGATGGGAGAGGGGATGGGATGGGAGAGGGATGGGAGAGGAGATGGGGGGAGGGGGATGGGAGAGGAGATGGGATGGGATGGGAGATGGGAGGGGAGGGGGATGGGGAGAGGGGAGATGGGAGAGGAGAGGGGAGGGAGGAGAGGGGAAGGGATGGGAGAGGGAAGGGAGGAGATGGGATGGGGAGGGGAGGGGATGGGAGAGGAGAGGGATGGGAGAGGGGAGGGGGATGGGAGAGGAGAGGGGATGAGGGGATGGGAGAGGAGATGGGAGAGAGGGGATGGGAGAGGAGATGAGATATGGGAGAGGAGATGGGGGGGAGGGAGGGGATGGGAGAGGAGATGGGAGAGAGGGGATGGGAGAGGAGAGGGAGGGGATGGGAGAGGGATGGGAGAGGATGGGGAGGGGATGGAGGAGGGGATGGGAGAGGGGAGGGGATGGGAGAGGGGATAGGAGAGGAGAGGGGATGGGAGAGAGGAGAGGGGATGGGAGAGGGGATGGGAGAGGAGAGGAGATGAGATATGGGAGGAGATGGGATGGGATGGGGAGGAGAGGGGATGGGAGAGGAGATGGGGAGGGGATGGGAGAGGAGATGGGAGAGGAGAGGGAGGGGATGGGAGGGAGAGGAGGAGAGGGATGGGAGAGGGGATGGGAGGGGAGAGGAGAGGGAGGGGATGGGAGAGGAGATGGGAGAGAGGGGATGGGAGAGGAGATGAGATATGGGAGAGGAGATGGGAGAGAGGGGATGGGAGGAGATGGGAGAGGGAGGAGAGGAGAAGGGATGGGAGAGGGGATGGAGGAGGGGATGGGAGGGGAGAGGGGATAGGAGAGGGGATGGGAGAGGGGGAGGGATGAGAGGAGAGGGGATGAGAGGAGAGGAGAGGAGATGGGAGAGGAGGGGATGGGGAGAGGAGAGGGGAGATGGGAGAGGAGAGGGGATGGGGAGAGGGAGGAGAGGAGAGGAGAGATGGGAGAGGGGAGGGATGGGATGGGATGGGGAGAGATGGGATGGGAGAGGGGATGGGAGAGGGGATGGGAGAGGAGATGGGATGGGAGAGGAGATGGGAGAGGAGATGGGATGGGATGGGGATGGG
Source organism: Oncorhynchus tshawytscha (assembly GCF_018296145.1). NCBI lineage: Eukaryota > Metazoa > Chordata > Actinopteri > Salmoniformes > Salmonidae > Oncorhynchus > Oncorhynchus tshawytscha. Next base: position 40,411,290 of record NC_056429.1, on the reverse strand, counting down.
ATGGGAGGGGGATGGGATGGGAGATGGGATGAGAGGGGGAGGGGAGAGGAGAGGAGATGGGAGGGAGATGGGATGGGAGAGGGATGGGATGGGAGAGGAGAGGAGATGGGAGAGAGATGGGAGAGGAGAGGGGATGGGAGAGGAGAGGGGAGGAGAGGGGGAGAGGATGGGAGAGGGGATGTGAGAGGGGAGGGGATGGGAGAGGGAGGGGATGGGATGGGAGGGGATGGGAGAGGGGATGGGAGAGAGGAGAGGGGATGGGAGAGGGGGAGAGGAGAGGAGGGGATGGGAGAGGAGGGGATGGGAGAGGAGGGGATGGGGGAGGGGATGGGGGAGGGATAGGAGAGGGATGGAGAGGGGATGGGAGAGGAGGGGATGGGAGGAGGGGATGGGAGGGGATGGGGGGAGGATGGGATGGGGGAGGGGAGGGGATGGGATGGGAGAGGGGATGGGATGGGAGGGGAGAGGGGATGGGGATGGGGGGAGATGGGAGGGGGGAGAGGGGATGGGAGATGGGAGAGGAGGGATGGGAGAGAGGGATGGGAGAGGAGAGGGGATGGGGAGAGAATGGGAGAGGAGAGGAGAGGGGATGGGGAGGAGAGGAGGGGATGGGAGAGAGGGGGAGGGAGAGGGGATGGGAGAGGAGATGGGATGGGAGAGGAGATGGGATGGGAGAGGAGATGGGATGGGAGAGGGGATGGGAGGGGGATGGGAGATGGGATGAGAGGGGGAAGGGAGAGGAGAGGGGAGGGAGAGGAGAGGAGAGGGGATGGGAGAGGGATGGGAGAGGAGAGGAGATGGGAGAGAGGAGATGGGATGGGAGAGAGGGATGGGATGGGAGAAGGAGATGGGATGGGAGAGGAGATGGGATGGGAGAGGAGAGGGGATGGGAGAGGGATGGGAGAGGAGAGGGGATGGGAGAGGGGATGGGGAGGGGATGGGAGAGGGGAGAGGGAGGGAGGGGGAGAGGAGAGAGGATGGGAGAGGAGAGGGGATGGGAGAGGGGGATGGGGGAGGGAGGGGATGGGGGAGAGGAGGGAGGAGAGGAGGGGATGGGGGAGAGAGGAGGATGGGAGAGGGGATGAGGAGAGGGGATGGGAGTGGAGGGAGAGGGGATGGGAGAGGAGGGGATGGGAGAGGAGGGGGTGGGGGAGAGGAGGGGATGGAGAGGGGATGGGGAGAGGGGGATGGGAGAGGAGAGGGGGGGATGGGAGGGGAGAGAGGAGAGGGGATGGGAGTGGGGAGGGGAGAGGATGGGGAGGGGAGAGGGGAGAGGGAGGGGGAAGGGATGGGAGAGGAGAGGGAGGGGAGGGGAGAGGGAGGAGAGGGGATGGGAGAGGAGAGGAGATGGGAGAGGAGAGGGGATGGGAGAGGAGAGGGATGGGGGGAGAGGAGATGGGAGAGAGGGATGGGAGAGGAGAGGAGGGGATGGGAGAGGAGGGGGAGGAGAGGAGGGGGATGGGAGAGGGGATGGGATGGGAGAGGAGGGAGAGGGGATGGGAGAGGAGAGGAGAGGGGATGGGAGAGGGGATGGGAGAGGGATGGGAGAGAGAGGAGAGGAGAGGGGATGGGAGAGGAGAGGGAGGGGATGGGAGAGGAGAGGAGAGGGGATGGGAGAGGAGGGGAGGAGAGGGGATGGGAGAGGAGAGGGGATGGGATGGGGGAGGGGGATGGGGAGAAGGGGATGGGGAGAGGAGGGGATGGAGGAGGGGATAGGAGAGAGGAGAGAGGATGGGAGAGGGGATGGGAGAGGAGAGGGGATGGGAGGGAGGGAGAGGGGATGGGAGAGGATGGGAGAGGATGGGGGATGGAGGAGAGGAGAGGAGAGGGAGGGAGGAGAGGAGAGGGGATGGGAGAGGGAGGGGAGATGGGAGAGGAGAGGGGATGGGAGGGGATGGGAGGGGAGAGAGGGAGGGGATGGGATGGGGAGGGGGGGATGGGGAGAGGGAGGGAGAGGGGAGGGATGGGGAGGAGGGAGAGGGAGGGGAGGAGAGGAGAGGGGAGGGGAGGAGGGGATGGGAGAGGGAGGGGATGGGAGAGGAGAGGAGATGGGAGAGGAGAGGAGATGGGAGAGGAGGGCATGGGAGAGGAGAGGAGAGGGGATGGGAGAGGAGGGGGATGGGAGAGGAGGGGGATGGGAGAGGAGGGGGGGGAGGAGAGGGGATGGGATGGGAGAGGAGAGGGGATGGGAGAGGGAGGAGAGGGGATGGGATGGGAGAGAGGAGGGGAGGATGGGGAGAGGAGAGGAGGGAGGGGATGGGAGGGATGGGAGAGGAGAGGAGGGGGAGAGGAGAGGAGAGGGGATGGAGGAGAGGGGGGAGAGGAGAGGAGATGGGATGGGATGGGAGGGGAGAGGAGAGGGGATTGGAGGGGAGAGGGGATGGGAGAGGAGAGGAGAGGGGATGGGAGAGGAGAGGAGAGAGGTAGGAAGGGGATGGGAAGGGAGGAGAGAGACTGGAAAAAGACACACAGGAGGGAGAAAAGGAAAAACCCATAGAGAAGGGAGACCGGTGAGAGATAGGAACAGGGGATGAGACTGTGCTGGAGGGTAACGTTTAAACTTCACTGACCTTTGATGAAGATTTACAGTTACAATTTAGCCATTTAGCAGACGCTCTTATCCAGAGCCACTTACAGTTAATGCAATCATCTTAAGATGGCTGGGTGGGAGGGACTACCACACGTCACAGTAAGTCATTTGTTTTTCCTTCATAGTAGCTGTCGGCAAAGTCAGAGCTAGTAAGGTGTAGCACGTTTCAGGATAGGGTGCGCAGAGCAATGCTGATATACTTCAATCGATACTTTTAAGACAAAGTTTAGTGTACATAGTGGTGGGGTATGGCTGTTTTACTGTATTGCATAGCATTTCTCAAAACCTCTTCCTTATCCTCCTCACCTTACTGTGTGTCTCTACCCCCCAGGTCCTGCTCCAGAGGGAATCACAGACAAAATCTTCCAGATCAGCAAGAGCCTAACAGAGTACCACATATGCCCTGACCTCAAAGTGGACATCTCCAAGATCGGCAAGCAGACTTTCAATGTGGACACGTTCAAGCCCTTGACAGGTATTGTAGGATTGGACGGAATTAGCTGGGTGTCAGATCTCAACTGACTGGGAAGGGTTAGCTTGGAGACCCAATCTGTGAGAAGCTCACTGGTACAAATCCTTGGGCAAGGCACTGAAGTTCAGGTGGTATTGCAATCAGTAAAGCACTGCGATCTAAAGTATGTGCATATGCAATATAGTTTTATTATTTGTCTGTTTTATCCTGAGTCTAAAATGCTACATTAAATCTTATCAATCCTAACTCTGCTGTTTATCCTCTACAGTGGAGATTGTGGACTCTGTGGAGGCCTACGCTGAGATGCTGAGGGGAATCTTCGACTTCCATGCCTTGAAGGGGCTGGTGTCTGGAGCCAATCACATTAAAGTCCGTCTGGACGCCATGCATGGCGGTATGGATCACATACTGTAGCCTACCTCTCTGGTGCTGGCTGATGTATGACACCTCCACCATCTCCCATGTTTTGTATTGAATTGGCTTTTGTTTATTTACATGCATATATATATATATATATATACAGTTGATGTCAGAAGTTTACATACACCTCAGCCAAATACATTTAAACTCAGTTATTCACAATTCCTGACATTTAATCCTAGTAAAAATTCACTGTTTTAGGTCAGTTAGGATCAGCACTTTATTTTAAGAATGTGAAATGTCAGAATAATAGTAGAGAACTATTTATTTCAGCTTTTATTTCTTAAATCACATTCCGAGTGGGTCAGAAGTTTACGTACTCTGAATTAGTATTTGGTAGCATTGCCTTTAATTTGCTTGACTTGGGTCAAACGTTTTGGGGAGCCTTCCACAAGCTTCCCATAATAAGTTGGGTGAATTTTGGCCCATTCCTCCTGACAGAGCTGGTGTAACTGGTCAGGTTTGTAGGCCTCCTTGCTCGCACACGCTTTTTCAGTTCTGCCCACAACTTTTCTATAGGATTGAGGTCAGGGCTTTGTGATGGCCACCCCAATACCTTGACTTTGTTGTCCTTAAGCCATTTTGCCACAACTTTAACTTCCTGACTGATGTCTTGAGATGTTGCTTCAATATATCAACATAATTTTCCTGCCTCATGATGCCATCTATTTTGTGAAGTGGCCCAGTCCCTCCTGCAGCAAAGCAGCATGATACTGCCACCCTTGTGCTTCACGGTTGGGATGGTGTTCTTCGGCTTGCAAGCGTCCCCATTTTTCCTCCAAACATAACGATCGTCATTATGGCCAAAAAGTTATTTTTGTTTCACCAGACCAGAGGACTTTTTTCTCCAAAAAGTACAATCTTTGTCCCCATGTGCAGTTGCAAACCATAGTCTGGCTTTTTTTTATGGCGGTTTTGGAGCAGTGGCTTCTTCTGTGCTGAGCTGCCTTTCAGGTTATGTCGATATAGGACTTGTTTTACTGTGGATATTGATACTTTTGTACCTGTTTCCTCCAGCATCTTCACAAGGTCCTTTGCTGTTGTTCTGAGATTGATTTGCACTTTTTTGCACCAAAGTACATTCATCTCTAGGAGACAGAACGCGTCTCCTTCCTGAGCGGTATGATGGCTGCGTGGTCCCATGGTGTTTATACTTGCGTACTATTGTTTGTACAGATGAACGTGGTACCTTCAGGCGTTTGGAAATTGCTCCCAAGGATGAACCAGACTTGTGGAGGTCTACATTTTTTTTTTCTGAGATCTTGGCTGATTTCTTTTGATTTTTCCTTGATGTCAAGCAAAGAGGCACTGAGTATGAAGGTAGGACTTGAAATATATCCACATGTACACCTCCAATTGACTCAAATGATGTCAATTAGCCTATCAGAAGCTTGTCAAGCCATGACATAATTTTCAGGAATTTTCCAAGCTGTTTAAAGGCACAGTCAACTTATTGTATGTAAACTTCTGACCCACTGGAATTGTGGTACGGTGAAATAATCTATCTGTAAACAATTGTTGGAAAAATGACTTGTTACATGCACAAAGTAGATGTCCTAACCGACTTGCCAAAACTATAGTTTGTTAACAAGAAATTTGTAGAGTGGTTGAAAAATGAGTTTTAATGACTCCAACCTAAGTGTATGTAAACTTCTGACTTCAACTGTATGTATGTATATATATGTATGTATGTGTGTGTGTGTGTGTGTGTATATATATATATATATATATATATATATTTTTTTTAAATTATGTCTAAGCAAGGTAGATGATCTAGATTCCTGCTCTCAGTTCTGTTTGTATGCCCAGGACAAACACCGCTTTGTGTCTTTAGGACTGTGACATGTTGTCCAAATGAGTCTGATCTCTTAAATGCTGTTTTTTTGTTCAGTTAGATTCCCAGCACACACACACTGCACATCCACACCCCTATACATAATAACCTTTACCCTCTCGCCCCCCTCCAGTGGTTGGACCCTATGTGAAGAAGATCGTTTGTGAGGAGTTGGGCGCTGCCGCCGATGGTGCTTTCAACTGTGTCCCGAAGGAGGACTTTGGTGGTCACCACCCCGACCCCAATCTGACCTACGCTTCTGACCTGGTCAACGCCATGAAGGGAGGAGAGTACGACCTCGGAGCCGCCTTCGACGGGGACGGTGTAAGTAGACAGTCGGGGGGGGGCTGTAGGAAGCCTGGAATTGAAGCTATTCCTTGCATGACTGGTATCCCCTAGTGTCTGTAGAACCAGTCCTTGAGTCGGCCCACAATCCATCCAAACCTCTGCTTTACCTCCTCTCTGCTGCAGTCTGTTCAGATGCTGATCCTCTCCTTTTCCTTCCCTACCCTCTCCTTTCCTTCCCTACCCTTTCCTTCCCTACCCTCTCCTTTCTGCTCCACAGGATCGTAACATGGTCCTGGGAAAGCATGGCTTCTTCGTCAACCCATCGGACTCTGTGGCCGTCATCGCAGCCAACATCACCTGCATCCCCTACTTCCAGAAGACTGGGGTCAAAGGTCTGGCCCGCAGCATGCCCACAAGCGGAGCTCTGGACAAGTGAGCCTAACGTCCACACACAGTCCGTTCATAGCTTCTTCTTGGTTGTGCATTAAATATTTATTTATTCATGTATCAAATGTTATTGGTCACATACACATGGTTAGCAGATGTTAATGCGGGTGTAGCGAAATGCTTGTACTTCTAGTTCCGACAGTGCAGTAATATCTAATAAGTAATCTAACAATTCCCCAACAACTACCTAATACACACAAATGTAAAGGGTGTGAATGAGAATATGTACATATAAATATATGGATGAGCGATGGCCGAGCGGCATAGGCAAGGTGCAATAGATGGTATAAAATAGTGTATATACATATATGAGTAATGTAAGATATGTAAACATTATTGAAGTGGCATTATTTAGAGTGGCATTGTATAAAGTGACTAGTGATGAATTTATTAAAGTGGCCAGTGATTGGGTCGCAATGTAGGCAGCAGCCTCTCTGAGTTAGTGATTGCTGTTTAGCAGTCTGATGACCTTGAGATAGAAGCTTTTTCAGTCTCTTGGTCCCAGCTTTGATGCACCTGTGCTGACCTCACCTTCTGGATGGAAGCGGGGTGAACAGGCAATGGCTTGGGTGGTTGTTGTCCTTGATGATATTTTTGGCCTTCCTGTGACATCAGTAGGTGTCATGGATGTAGTTTGTCCCCGAGGCAGTGCACATTAATCAGCATTTAAAAATAAATATATATATTAAACTATGCTAGTCAGTTAAGAACAAATTCTTATTTACAATGACGACCTACCGGGGAACAGTGGGTTAACTGCCTTATTCAGGGGCAGATCGACAGATTTTTACCTTGTCAGCTCAGGATTCGATCCAGCAACCTTTCGGTTACCGGCCCAATGCTCTAACCACGAGGCTACCTGCCGCTCCTAGTTTCCTCATCAGTGTTTAAGTGCAGGAGTTAGGATATGAAAATGAGCTCTTTTTGCTCTCTTTCTGTCCCTCAGTGTGGCTAAAGCCCTGAAGATGAATCTGTATGAGACTCCTACTGGCTGGAAGTTCTTCGGCAACCTTATGGACGCTGGCAAGCTGTCTCTGTGCGGAGAGGAGAGCTTCGGCACTGGTGAGTGAGGGATCCACATTTTCAAGTAATATAACAGCCTGTTTACTATGGCCCGTCAGCGCAAGCATTTAGATAAATCAGATTGGTGGTATTACTTTGTTCCAGTCAGTTGGGCAATGCATTCTGGTGAGAGGTGCTAGCACATGTCTTAACCACCACCCTTCTTCCCCTCCTCTCTTCGTTTTTTACCCCCCAGGCTCTGATCACATCCGTGAGAAGGACGGCTTGTGGGCGGTGCTGGCCTGGATGTCCATCCTAGCCCACAGGAAGCAGAGTGTGGAGGAGATCATGAAAGACCACTGGAACAAATTTGGCAGGAACTTCTTCACCAGGTAAGTCTGGGACTCTGCTACTCTGTTACCCTCCAGTGGTGAGCTAGAGAACTACAGTCTATCTGGATCGGGGCCACATTCTGTAGGCTGTTGTTTCTCATAGAGTATTGAAGTACTTATAGAACTATTTGTTAGGCTTTCTTTTACATCAAGTTCTTCGATGATGGCCTCCATAAATGTACACATTCGTTAAGGTGGTCCATTTGACTATTTTGACTCATCTCGTGGAGTATGCACACATTGACAGTTGAGAGCTCTTATTTAGTCTTCCTATTAAGACCATTCCCCAACCCATCCAAACTACACCAGGTATGACTATGAAGAGGTGGACTCGGACAAAGCCAACACCATGATCAAGGAGCTGGAGGCTACGATGTTTGACAAGTCCTTTGTGGGCCGGAAGTTCTCGTCAGGAGATAAAAGTTATGAGGTGGCAGTCTCTGACAACTTCGCCTACACCGACCCCGTGGACGGCAGCGTCTCCAAGAACCAGGTAAAAGACAGGACCCGGGGGGGGGGGCGTCTAGGCAGAGCCATTGCAATGTGGGTGATCTATTTAGTCAGTATAGTTTGATGATAATGAGTGATGGTATTTTCTAACAATTCTGTTAATCGAAAGATGACCATCACATTTGATGATTGATCCTGCCTATGTAGGGACTTGAAGTATCACCAGAGGCACTTGCATATTGTACCTTGAAAAATGACGTTGTTGTTGTTCGTTTTTGCTCCGTATTTCCAGTAAATTGACTTCCATAAGTCATTTCACCACAGTCATCATATAGTCAGGTTTAACTCTCTCTCTCTTTCTCTCAGGGTCTGAGGATCGTCTTCTCCGACGGCTCCAGGATCATCTTCCGTCTCAGTGGGACAGGCAGCGCCGGGGCAACCGTCAGGCTCTACATAGACAGCTATGAGAAAGACCCCGCCAAGATCTACGGCGACGCACAGGTGAGACCCGAGGGCCGAGGAGCAGCTGGGGTCTTCTGATTTGGATGATGGACTGTGACAGGGCACGGTGGGGGAGCCCTTACACTTGTCATGACGGCTCTATGGGAGATGAAGTATTTACACACACACACATCTAAGGTTAGTTACGTTGTCAGAGGGAATAGCCCTCAAAAGGCTTCCCCTCAGCCCGGAGGGGAAGACCTGGAATCTGGACCTAGCAGACAGCTTGTTTAGAATTTGCGATTATACTGGACCAAGACAGCAGCATGAACACATCAGTTTCAAACAGGCAGACAGACCAAAGATGCATCAAACCAGATGAAGTTGCATCATGATAGGAAAAAGCAGCATGTCAGTAAAGAACATGTGCATAACACGAGTCCGGAAAGAAACAAGTGCGATATGTCACGTTACAGAATCAAACACCCCCTGTTCGGCACTGTCAGTATAAAACAAGATTGGCATCTGAGCTAGAAGAGAGGATGGATAAAAATGGCCTTTTTAAATAACAATGTACCGGTGCTTGAGTCTGCGTGTTGCTATGTCCAGCCGACAGCACTGTGGAGATCACAATGAGGAGTTGGGCATCTGGTTAGTGACTAAATGAAGGGCTGCCTGATATACAGAGTCAAGAACCTTTAGTGATTGAGGATTGAGGATTGCACATAAATAGTATCACCATAGTCCAACACGGAGAGCAAAGTACAACGAATCAACTCCGGTGGCAAAGGGAACGAAAACGAGCTTTGTGCCGCTAATAAAATTCTATACACAGCTTGAGTTTTCCGACAAGGTTTTCTACAAGGGTGGTGGAAGCTCAACTTCTTGTCCACCCAAACTCCCAGATATTTGTAGGCTTTAATTTGCTCTATGGACTGCCCTGCAAAGGTAGTCATGACCATGTGTTTAGAATTGGACAATACCATGCATTTTGTTTTTAGAGGAATTCAGAACAAGCTTCAAATCGTACAGATTCTGTTGAATGATGTTTAAGAAGCTGTTTGAGCTTTTTCAAAAGCCAGTCAAACTGCTGCCACTTGACAAGAGAACAGTGTCATCTGCGTAAAAATGTACATCAGCTGTCTCAATCTGTCTCCCAATGCTGTTGATTATAGACTATAAACTCACATTGATCCTTGAGGCACACCTGAGTGCATCTCTGATGTCCTACTTAACCATTTACCTTGACACGTTGGGTCGTCAGGTCCAACCACCGTGCCTTCCAGAATTCCTAGTTGACTTGAGAGGGAATGTTTGGCTAAGAGTTTAGTCCTGGTTGATATCAGGGCCAGGAAGAAGTGGGGGGGGGGGGAAGGAACCTTGGGGAAAAGAAGTAGAGATTTGACACTTCATCAAGTGTTCTAGGCAGGAGGGAGAATGATAGTGTAAGAAAGGCAGACTGGCAGAAGGGGAAGAAACTCCCTGATAATCGTTTTGGATAAAGAGGCCCTCTGAAACGGATTCATTTTGTCTCCTTCACCTTGCTCACAAGTGAACGCAATATTGCAGATGCTTGGCCTACTCGAGGGCCAGGTGGGGTTCTTTGTTAAGACTGTAACGGGGAAGGGGTTATGGTAAGGGGCTGTAGTCTAAGGTTGACTGTCTTCCTCAGGTCATGCTGAAACCTCTGGTGGAGATTGCACTGAAGATCTCTGGGCTCCACGAGAAGACCGGACGCACGGGCCCCACTGTGATCACATAGACTGACATGCTCTGCCACACCCTTCAAGGTACCTCAGTCCTTTCAACCGTCCAACTTGTGCCTACCCTCTGACTTCCAGAAGAACAATCTCACCTCTACCCTAATGTCCAAACAAAGCCTTCAAAGCCAACACTTTCATTCACCATGAATAAAAAGTCATTACAAAAAAACAATTGTTGCACTCATGTGTATTTATTTTGGAGATATCAATATATTTTTCATTACAAACTGGGTGGTTAGAGCCCTGAATGCTGATTTGGCTGACAGCCGTGGTATATCACTGTATACCTTGAGTATGACAACATGCATTTTTACTGCTCTAATTACGTTGATAACCAGTTTATAATAGCAATAAGGCACCGTGGTATATTGGCCATATACCACACCCCCCTCATGCACTATGGCTTAAATATACAGTGCATTTAGAACGCATTGACTTTTTACACATTTTACACATTTTGTTGTTACAGCCGAATTTAAAATGGATTCAAATGTTTTTCTTTGTCACTGGCCTACACACAATAGCTTAATGTCAAATGGGAATTGTTTTATTTTTCATAAATTCTTTACTAATGTTAATTTTTCTTACACTTTGACCTTAGAATTGTGTGGATCTTTGACAAAAAATGTGTTTAAATCAATTTAAATCCCACTCTAACACAACAAATTGTGGAAAAAGTCAAGGGGTGTGAATACTTTCTGAATGTTGAAAAATATATTTAATGATTATTTGCATTTCTTATTGAACATGCAAAGGCAGTATGAGCAGTATGTTTTGTTGTCCGTAGCGGCACGCACAAACACACACCCTACTACCACCACGCTCGGATTCGGTGAGAGATATCGATCACTCCCAGAAAGCCTGATTTTAGCCAATCATCTGGGAGATCAGTGCTGGGATGTCATGGTGAGATCACAGCCAACCAGCCTTGGGACCTGCATAGTCAACAAGACTCCTCCCCCTCTATTTTCTCACTGTCATGGTCCAAATGATATTGATTCAATTGTTGTAAAGAATGAGAGAGGTCTGTCCATGATAAAGAGCTGCTCTGCTCTGTTTTTCTTTTTTGACACCACACTCCACAAAGCAAGTCCTGCAGCCTCTATTTTGATCCTATCTTGATTATGGTCCAGCCATATGGTTAAGTGCTGCAAAGAATGCCCTAGTTAAGCTGCAGCTGGCCCAGGATAGAGCAGCTAATATCAATGCTATGCATGCCAGACTCTTGGCTAAAAGTTGAGTAAAGACTGACTGCATTGCTTCTTGTTTTTATATTCATGCGTTGGAAATTCTGGATTGTTTGCATAGTCAACTTACACACAGAACTGGCACACACACTTACCCCACCACACATGCCACCAGGGGTCTTTTCACAGTCCCCAGGGCCAGAACAAATTCTATGAAATGTACATGTTATTCAGAGCCATACCTGCATGGAACTCCCTTCCATCTCATACAGCGCAAGTGAACAGCAAACCTGGTTTAAAAATACAAATAAAGCAGCACCTCACAGCACAACGTCTCTCCCATGTGACCTTTTTGTGTGTGTACTGACATGTATGTGTAATTGATAGATGAACAAACACACTACATGTTAATGTTTGTAAAATCTTCTGTCTGTATTTTTCGTTATGTGTTGGACCCCAGTAAGACTAGCTGTTGCTAATGAGGATCCTAATAAAATAAAAACCTCTCACTCTTTTTTATATATATATATATATATTCATGCCCACTTTCCACCACAAATACCAGGCCAGGGTTGTCTGTCTATTTGAACTGATGAGAATTAGCTCTGGTAGACCCAGACCATAATCCCCCTTAGCAGACAGTCTGTGAGAGAGAGCTCTGAGGTAGACAGAACTAGCCACTAACCAGCCCTAAACGGGGCCTGGGGAGATGAGTGGGTGGGGTGATAATGTTAATGATGACGGCCTCTAAGAGGAGACAATGTTCTGGATATTAACATTGTGAGTTATTCTCTATCAACAAACAAGCCAAGAAGTTTAGGATGGATCAGGACTGGTTCTGTCCAGAGTCAATATAGGAGAAATGGGAGAGTTTCCAAAAGGTAATGTCTCCAAAGACATTCCTGGGTTATGTTCCAAATGGCATCCCATTCCTTATGTAGTGTACTACTTTTGACCAGAGCACTATGGGCCCATAGGGTGCCATTTGGGACACAATCCTTGTCCTGAAGCCAGCCTGGAGGGTTATTAGACCCAATGAATCTACCCTTCCTGTTCTCTGCCGGAAAATGTACTCACCATTATCTTGAGTAATATGTGTGTGCATGTGAGAGACCCTAAGATGATCTTCTAGCCAAATGGCAGAGAGCTGAGTATAACAGACTTCTAGAGTCCAGGGGATAAAGGGAAACAAAAATCCCATGACTGAAACTTACGTTGATCTCAGGTTGATTGACTGGGGCCAAGTTAACCTCCTCTTTCATGTAAGAAAGTCATGACCATCATGCTTTTAGGGAATGATAATCATTTTATACAGAATTGTTATGTAGAAGGACTGAGGAGCTCAATTCTGGGGACTTTTTTAACAGACAACCTACCCTCCAGAAATGGGCCCAATAACATATTGGTAAAAATGGTTGACATTATTTTTACATATTGGACCATGCATGGTCTATATTATCAGATGTGTTATCAGCAATATACAGTGCCTTGCAAAAGTATTCATCCTCCTTGTTGATTTTTCCTATTTTGTTGCATTACAACCTGTAATTTAAATTGATGTTTTATTTGGATTTCATGTAATGGACATACACAAAATAGTCCAAATTGGTGAAGTGAAATGAAACAAATGACTTGTTTAAAAAATGTCTTACAAATTAAAAATGGAAAATTGGTGTGTGCATATGTATTCACCCCCTTTGCTAAGAAGCCCCTAAATAAGATCTGGCGCAATAAATTACCTTCAGAAGTCACATAATTAGTTAGAATGCACACAGGTGGACTTTAAGTGTCACAGTGAAGCATGGTGGTGGCGCATCATGTGGGGATATTTTTCATCGGCAGGGACGGGGAAACTGGTCAGAATTGCAGGAATGATGGATGGTGCTAAATACAGGGAAATTCTTGAGGGAAACCTGTTTCAATTTGTATTATTTTATAATAAATAATTTTTCACTCAAATTTACATGTGTGTAGTTTCTATAACAAAGTACTGTATGTCATTGCCCTTTTAAGAAGACATTGCCCCTTTAAGAGCTCTGTTGCTTGAAACTCCGGTTGTAAAATAATGCTGCTGATGTACAACCACATTTCGAAGTTGCACCTAGTGTTTTCTACTATTCTAACTTGCAACTGTAAGTTGAGACCCTGACTGAGTTCCCAAGAAAGGGCAATACTACTAATTGACCATCCCTGACTTATCCAGCTATGGAAAAACTGTGGATATACTGTAAGCTGATTGAAAGTTATATCTACAGTGGGGCAAAAAAGTATTTAGTCAGCCATCAATTGTGCAAGTTCTCCCACTTAAAAAGATGAGAGAGGCCTGTAATTTTCATCACTTCAACTATGGCAGACAAAATGAGAAAAAAATACAGAAAATCACATTGTAGGATTTTTAATGAATTTATTTGCAAATTATGGTGGAAAATAAGTATTTGGTCAATAACAGAAGTTTATCTCAATACTTTGTTATATACCATTGTTGGCAATGACAGAGGTCAAACGTTTTCTGTAAGTCTTCACAAGGTTTTCACACACTGTTGCTGTTATTTTGGCTCATTTCTCCATGCAGATCTCCTCTAAAGCAGTGATGTTTTGGGGCTGTTGCTGGGCAACACGGACTTTCAACTCCCTCCAAAGATTTTCTATGGGGTTGAGATCTGGAGACTGGCTAGGCCACTCCAGGACCTTGAAATGCTTCTTACGAAGCCACTCCTTCGTTGCCCGGGCGGTGTGTTTGGGATCATTGTCATGCTGAAAGACCCAGCCACGTTTCATCTTCAATGACCTTGCTGATGGTAGGCTTTGTTACTTTGGTCCCAGCTCTCTGCAGGTCATTCACTAGGTCACCCCGTGTGGTTCTGGGATTTTTGCTCACCGTTCTTGTGATCATTTTGACCCCACGGGGTGAGATCTTGCGTGGAGCCCAAGATCGAGGGAGATTATCAGTGGTTTTGTATGTCTTCCATTTCCTAATAATTGCTCCCACAGTTGATTTCTTCAAACCAAGCTGCTTACCTATTGCAGATTCAGTCTTCCCAGCCTGGTGCAGGTCTACGATTTTGTTTCTGGTGTCCTTTGACAGCTCTTTGGTCTTGGCCATAGTGGAGGTTGGAGTGTGACTGTTTGAGGTTGTGGACAGGTGTCTTTTATACTGATAACAAGTTCAAACAGGTGCCATTAATACAGGTAACGAGTGGAGGACAGAGGAGCCTCTTAATAAAGAAGAAGTTACAGGTCTGTGAGAGCCAGAAATCTTGCTTGTTTGTAGGTGACCAAATACTTATTTTCCACCATAATTTGCAAATAAATTCATAAAAATCCTACAATGTGATTTTCTGGATTTTCCCGCCTCATTTTGTCTGTCATAGTTGAAGTGTACCTATGATGAAAATTATAGGCCTCTCTCATCTTTTTAAGTGGGAGAACTTGCACAATTGGTGGCTGACTAAATACTTTTTTGCCCCACTGTATATCAACAATGTTTTAAACACACTGGCTTTTTAGGGAAGTACCTGTTAATGTCATCAGACAGCCATTTAAATGTTTCAACAGTTTCACAGTAGAAATGAGCTTGAAATGATGTGAACAGATTTGAGTCAGATGTTATAAGATTATAAAATGTGAGATTGTTTTTAGTTTCATTTTCTAATTACACATTATTATATCATACATTAAATACAATTTTAACAGTGGCTAAGAAGGCTACTGTGGCTATTTGAGCATAATGTAAGCCTGCCAGAGTGGCCTACCATTAAAAAAACTATGGAGAAAACGCACCCCATAAAATGTAACTTGGAAATAGCTGTTCTATCATTCAGTCTACAGTAGCAGCCAATGTGTGGTGTTCAATGTAGGCCTACATTCCATGAGACTTTTGAAGAAGAAGAAAACAAGTAGAGCTTGACAATAACCTGTTCATCCACTTGTCCTTCAGACAAGGAGGTGACTGAAAATGTTGTGTCGTTCGATGCAAGAAACTTTACAAAATAAAATGCATTATTATTATTCCCATACCAGAGAATCAGACAAATTATTCTACCCTCTGCCTATTGGCTACTTAGCTCATTCAAGCCTGTCTCAAAATACAACACTGCGCCACGAAACCACCAGTCTCAAAGTCAACAGTGAATCGGCGACTCTGGGATGCTGGCCTTCTATGCATAGTTACAAAGAAAAAAGCCATATCTCAGACTGGCCAATAAAATAAAAGATTAAGATGGGAAAAATAACACAGACACTGGACAGAGGAACTCTGCCGAGAAGGCCAGCCTCCCGGAGTCGCCGATTCACTGTTGACGTTGAGACTGGTGTTTTGCGGGTACTATTTAAAGAAGCTGCCAGTTGAGGACTTGCGAGGCGTCTGTTTCTCAAACTAAACACTCTAATGTACTTGTCCACTTGCTCAGATGTGCGACAGGGCCTCCCACTCCTCTTTATATTCTGGTTAGAGACTATTTGCGCTGTTCTGTGAAGGGAGTAGTACATTGGCAATTTCTCACATGGAATAGCCATCATTTTTCAGAACAAGAATAGACTGTCGAGTTTCAGGAGAAAGTTCTTTGTTTCTGGACATTTTGAGCCTGTAATCGAACCCACAAATGCTGATGCTCCAGATACTCAACTAGTCTAAAGAAGGCCAGTTTTATTGCTTCTTTAATCAGAACAACAGTTTTCAGCTGTGCTAACATAATTGCAAAAGGGTTTTCTAATGATCAATTAGCCTTTTAAAATTATAACTTGGATTAGCTAACACAATGTGCCATTGGAACACAGGAGTGATGGTTGCTGATAATGGGCTCTGTATGCCTATGTAGATATTCCTTTTAAATAATCTGCCATTTCCAGCTACAATAGTCATTTACAACATTAACAATGTCTACGCTTTATTTCTGATCAATTTAATGTTATTTTAATGGACAAAAAAATAGCTTTTCTTTCAAAAACAAGGACATTTCTAAGTGACCCCAAACTTTTGAACAGCAGTGTATGTGTTCTCCGCTTCAGGCCTTATTTAAGGCCTTTTAGAATTATGGCTTTGTCAGCTGATGGTCTTGTTCTTTGTCGTAAGGGACGAGTTCCCCCTACAGAGTATTCTAGGGGCAACTGTAAAAACACAGATCCCCCACCAACCACAGAGAAAGTCATTTGGCCATCTAATAGCTCCAGACCAAAAGCGTCTTAATGCAAGCCTTATTGTGATTACCTGACGTAATGACAGCCAATCAAAATCCAACCTGGGAACCATTACCGGCCGAACAGGGAAACACATTATGCGTCTCACCATGTCGGAATCACAGCCCTGGCCCCAACAATGTAGGTTCAGGAACAAAGGGTCCGCCCTATTATTAATTCCCCCCATGGACCCTAAAGAGGAACCATTTAGGTTTGTTACACATCCCGCTGTCACAGTCTGTACCTTTGATGGGGTGGTGGCTCAGTTTAGGGTTAACCCCCTCGATGGTACAGAGATGCTCCACAAATAAGGGGCCGGGGGTTATTTGAGTTGTTGTCAACGTGAATGACATATATATAAACGTACATGACAGGACAGGCATTGGTGGAATCAAATCTGTGCTCCGCAAAGTACTTTTATTTTCCCTTCCCACATGTCCAGAGAGAGAGACAGGTTCCTCTGCTTACGGTCACCTGATTTTCCAGCTGGAGGTGTTTGGAGGTGACAGAAGCATGTCTGTTCTACGAAATATATTCCCAAATGTTTTTATTTTCTCTGCGTGCACTGATCTGACGTGAATGAATGTTGATGACACTCGGATGTTCCGGTGAAGGGAATGAAATAGTCTGTAATGAGCACCACAGCAGCGGCGCTCAACTCAAACGGTGGTGTGTAGCCCAGCCCTTCTGTAGCTGCTGGCACAGTCATTCAAAGCCTATACTTCATCACTCAGGATGTAACTTTCCAGGGCTACTATTTTTGCCATGTCATGTTGTCACTAAAACAAAAACATGAATTCTGACAAGCACTCAATGTACAAATTCTTACTTACAAGCACCTAATCAACAATGCAGTTAAAAGAAAATAAGAATAAGAAATAAAAGTAACAATTAGTTAAAGAGCAGAAGTAAAATAACAATAACGAGACTATATACAGGGGGGTACCGGTACAGAGTCAATGTGCAGGGGCACCGGTTAGTCAAGGTAATTGAGGTAATATGTACATGTAGGTAGAGTTATTAAAGTGATCATGCATAGATAATAACAGAGAGTAGCAGCAGTGTAAAAGAGGGGGGGGGGAATGAAAATATTCTGGGTAGCCATTTGATTAGATGTTCAGGAGTCTTATGGCTTGGGGGTAGAAGTTGTTTAGAAGCCTCTTAGACCTAGATTTGGCACTCTGGTACCGCTTGCCGTGCGGTAGCAGAGAGAACAGTCTATGACCATTTTTAGGGCCTTCCTCTGATACCGCCTGGTATAGAGGTCCTGGATGGCAGGAAGCTTGGCGCCATTGATGTACTGGGCTGTACGCACTACCCTCTGTAGTGTCTTGCGGTCGGAGGCCGAGCAGTTGCCATACCAGGCAGTGATAGGCAGTGATGCAACCAATCAGGATGCTCTCAATGGTGCAGCTGTAGAACCTCTTGAGGATCTGAGGACCCATGCCAAGTAGATTTTGTCTTAGCTTATTGATGAGCTTTGATGGCACTATGGTGTTGAACGCTGAGCTGTAGTCAATGAACAGCATTCTCACATAGGTGTTTCTTTTGTCCAGGTGGGAAAGGGAAGTGTGGAGTGCAATAGAGATTGCATCATCTGTGGATCTGTTAGGGCGGTATGTAAATTGGAGTGGGTCTAGGGTTTCTGGGATAATGATATTGATGTGAGCCATGCAGCCTTTCAAAGCACTTCATGGATACAGACATGAGTGCTACGGGTCGGTAGTCATTTAGGCCGGTTACCTTAGTGTTCTTGGGCACAGGCACTATGGTGGTCTGCTAAAAACATGTTGGTATTATAGACTCGGACAAGGAGAGTTTTCTTTAAAATGTACCTTTATTTAACTAGGCAAGTCAGTTAAGAACAAATTCTTATTTACAATGACGGCCTAGCAACAGTGGGTTAACTGCCTTGTTCAGGGGCAGAGCAACAGATTTTTACCTTGTCAGCTCGGGATTCGATCTAGCAACCTTTCGGATACTGGCCCAACGCTCTAACCAAAAGGCTACCTGCCGCCCAGGTTGAAAATGTCAGTGAAGACACCTGCCAGTTGGTCAGCGCATGCTCGCAGCACATGTCCTGTTAATCCATCTGGCCCTGCGGCCTTGTGAATGTTGACCTGTTGAAATGTCTTACTCACATCGGTTGTGGAGAGCGTGATAACACAATCATCTGGAACAGTCAGTGCTCTCATCCATGTTTCAGTGTTATTTGCCTCGAAGCGAGCATAGAAGTAGGTCTGGTAGGCTTGTGTCACTGGACAGCTTTCGGCTGTGCTTCCCTTTGTAGTCTGTAATGGTTTGCAAGCCCTAACACATCCGACAAGTATCGGAGCCGGTGTAGTACGATTCGATCTTAGTCCTGTATTGACACTTTGCCTGTTTGATGGTTCATCGGGGGCATAGCAGGATTTCTTATAACATTACGTGTTAGAGTCTTGCTCCTTGAAAGCGGCAGCTCTAGCCTTTAGCTCAGTGCGGATGTTGCCTGTAATCCATGGCTTCTGGTTGGGGTATGTACAGTTGAAGTCGGAAGTTTACATACACTTAGGTTGGAGTCATTAAAACTTGTTTTTCAACCACTCCACAAATGTCTTGTGAACAAACTATAGTTTTGGCAAATCGGTTAGGACATCTACTTTGTGGATGACACAAGTAATTTTTCCAACAATTGTTTACAGACAGATTATTTCACTTTTAATTCACTGTATCACAATTCCAGTGGGTCAGAAGTTTACATACACTACATTTACTGTGCCTTTAAACAGCTTGGAAAATTCCAGAAAATTATGTCATGGCTTTAGAAGCTTCTGATAGGCTAATTGACATCATTTGAGTCAATTGGAGGTGTACCTGTGGATGTATTTCAAGGCTTACCTTCAAACTCTTCTGTCTCCTAGAGGTGAACGTACTTTGGTGCGAAAAGTGCAAATCAATCCCAGAACAACAGCAAAGGACCTTGTGACGATGCTGGAGGAAACAGGTACAAAAGTATCTATATCCACAGTAAAATTAGTCCTATATCTACATAACCTGAAAGGCAGCTCAGCAAGGAAGAAGCCACTGCTCCAAAACCGCCATAAAAAAAGCCAGACTACGGTTTTCAACTGCACATGGGGACAAAGATCATACTTTTTGGGAAAATGTCCTCTGGTCTGATGAAACAAAAATAGAACTGTTTGGCCATAATGACCATAGTTATGTTTGGAGGAAAAAGGGGGACGCGTGCAAGCCGAAGAACACCATCCCAACCGTGAAGCACGGGGGTGGCAGCATTATGTTGTGGCAGTGCTTTGCTGCAGGAGGGACTGGTGCACTTCACAAAATAGATGGCATCATGAGGGAGGAAAATTATGTGGATATATTGAAGCCACATCTCAAGACATCAGTCAGGAAGTTAAAGCTTGGTCGCAAATGGGTCTTCCAAATGGACAATGCATACTTCCAAAGTTGTGGCAAAATGGCTTAAAGACAACAAAGTCAAGGTATTGGAGTGGCCATCACAAAGCCCTGACTTCAATCCCATAGAATATTTGTGGTTAGAACTGAAAAAGCGTGTGCGAGCAAGGACTCAGTTACACCAGCTCTGTCATGAGGGATGGGCCAAAATTCACCCAACTTATTGTGGGAAGCTTGTAGAAGGCTACCCGAAACGTTTGACCCAAGCTAAACATTTTTAAGGCAATGCTACCAAATACTAATTGAAGTTATGTAAACTTCTGACCCACTGGGAATGTGATGAAAGAAGTAAAAGCTGAAATAAATTATTCTCTCTACTATTATTCTGACATTTCACATTCTTAAAATGAAGTGGTGATCCTAACTGACCTAAGACAGGGGATTTTTACTAGGATTAATCGTCAGGAATTGTGAAAACTGAGTTTAAATGTATTTGGTGTACGTAAACTCTCAACTTCAACTGTACGTACGGTCACTGTGGGGACGACATCATCGATGCACTTATTGATGAAACCAGTAACTGATGTGGTGTACTCCTCAATGCCATAGGAAGATTTACGTAACATATTTCAGTCTGTGCTTGCAAAACCATCCTGCAGCTTAGCATCTGCTTCATCTGACCACTTCTTTATTGACCGAGTCAATGAAATTTGTTAAGACAGGCCGTGGCAGGCCTGGCGCATGCACGCTGACACCGTCGCCAGTTCAACTGTGTTTCCTCCAGCACATTGGTGCGGCTTGGCAGGGTCGTGTTTCGGAGGACACTTGGCTCTCGAACTTCACCTCTCCCGAGTCCGTACGGGACTTGCAGCGATGGGACAAGACTGTAACAATTGGTTATCACGAAATTGGGAAAAATGTATTTTTTAAAGTTATTGTACTGTGAAACTGTTGAAACATTTCAATGGCTGTCTGATTACATTAACAGCTATTTCCCTAAAAAGCTAGTGTGTTTAAAACATTGTTGATATAGATTTCACTTAGCAGCTTATATTCACTTAGACAGTTAGTTTTTTTCGTAGCTGGATAACTAGACACTGTCAGCAGAACATAAGTGAATATGTAAATGGTAATATTGCCGTTTTGAATGGCCTCAGATCTATTAAAATAGATGTATTTTAGGAGAACTCAACAGGGTCTCAACTTGGTGTTGCAAGTTAGAATAGTAGAAAACATGAAGTGCAATTTCGAAATTGTTTTTTTCTCTTAAGTCAGTCACTGATAGTCAGTCAATTAGCCCATGTCAGCAAAATATATGTTTTGATTGATAAGTTAGTTTAGTGGCCAGCTATCTTTATCATGTTATCAGGATCAAATTGCACCCATTGATTTTGTTAGTCACTCCTAAAAAAAAACATTTACCTTCACCCAATGTTAAAATGTGTAGAACTGCAGAAAATGTGCTGTAAAATAGCAAATCTTCCTCTCCACCACATGGCAAAATGAGTAGAATTGCAGAAAACTTGCTTTAAAACTGCAAAATTTTCTCTACACTCCGTAAAACGTAAAAAATGGTTCCGCTGTCAACTTGTTGGATGTGGGTTGGCAGACCAGCGAGCAACTGCAACTTTTCATGATGAGTTCTGATTTTTTTGTGGCCCGCACCCTCATCAAAGCTGCCCATCCATGAAGGACTGCTGACCTTCATTCTCATCCCTTCCGTCCACTGGTGTCATGTTGAACTGTGACTTTTTATACTGGCTCTCCAGGAATAGTCACGTTGGACCGATCCAAATAGTTCTGTATCAGTGGCAGCAAGCTCTATGTTGGTTGAGGCAGGCCACAGGGGACCACTATGTTACTGACACTACTGAGACTGGATTTGAGTCTGGAGAGGAGTCAACACAATACTCTGGCTCGGGATGAATGGATGCCTTCCTGACCGCACTGGAGACTCCTCAGCTAGGAAAAAAACCCAGTTTTTTTTGTAATTTACTGCGCAGGCATGACAAATTATCAAAGACTCACTTGTTTTCCAAAATATTAACTCTCAAACGTTGTTTATGTGCCGCAAACCTCAAAATAACATCAGTCTGGTCAAAGTGCCATCACCATTAATGAATGCAATTCTCTTGTTCTATGTGTGTATCTGGTACAGTGGCATATTGCTGCCCCTCTGAAAAAAAAAGGGGTTATATCATTATTATGAGATAAGATCACTTTATAATGAGAAAGATCACTTTATAACGAGAAAGATGTAGTTATTACGAAATAATCCACGTTATTGTGAGAAATAGCCTATGCTTTTATTATGCAGAAATGTTATCATAGGCTACTTTGCAAGCTTGGCTTCCTCTCGTGCAAAGGTTGACATTATGTCTGCTCTGCTTGAGTTGATCAACTTTTATTTTCTCCTTGGTTTGAGGCACTGGGGGATATTATTGTCATTGAGCAATATAGACGGTGGTGTCATTCGTTCACGTACATCACGGAGAAGCTCTCTAAGGCTCTACAGACGGACCTCCTTGACAGCATTATCCCTTAGCAAGACTGCTTCCATCACGTGGACTGGGATATGTTCCGTATTGCGTCAGACAACAACATTGACGAATACGCTGATTCGGTGAGCGAGTTCATTAGAACGTGCGTTGAAGATGTCGTTCCCATAGCAACGATTAAAACATTCCCAAACCAGAAACCGTGGATTGATGGCAGCATTCGCGTGAAACTGAAAGCCCGAACCACTGCTTTTAATCAGGGCAAGGTGACTGGAAACATGACCGAATACAAACAGTGTAACTATTCCCTCCGCAAGGCAATCAAACAAGCTAAGTGTCAGTATAGAGACAAAGTAGAATCTCAATTCAACGGCTCAGACACAAGAGGTATGTGGCAGGGTCTACAGTCAATCACGGATTACAAAAAGAAAACCAGCACCGTCATGGACCAGGATGTCTTGCTCCCAGGCAGACTAAATAACTTTTTTGCCCGCTTTGAGGACAATACAGTGCCACTGACACTGCCCGCAACTAAAACATGCGGACTCTCCTTCACTGCAGCCGACGTGAGGAAAACATTTAAACGTGTCAACCCTCGCAAGGCTGCAGGCCCAGACGGCATCCCCAGCCGGGCCCTCAGAGCATGCGCAGACCAGCTGGCTGGTGTGTTTACGGACATATATTCAATCAATCCCTATCCCAGTCTGTTGTTCCCACATGCTTCAAGAGGGCCACCATTGTTCCTGTTCCCAAGAAAGCTAAGGTAACTGAGCTAAACGACTACCGCCCGTAGCACTCACTTCCGTCATCATGAAGTGCTTTGAGAGACTAGTCAAGGACCATATCACCTCCACCCTACCTGACACCCTAGACCCACTCCAATTTGCTTACCGCCCAAATAGGTCCACAGACGATGCAATCTCAACCACACTGCACACTGCCCTAACCCATCTGGACAAGAGGAATACCTATGTGAGAATGCTGTTCATCGACTACAGCTCGGCATTTGACACCATAGTGCCCTCCAAGCTCGTCATCAAGCTCGAGACCCTGGGTCTCGACCCCGCCCTGTGCAACTGGGTACTGGACTTCCTGATGGGCCACCCCCAGGTGGTGAGGGTAGGCAACAACATCTCCACCCCGCTGATCCTCAACACTGGGGCCCCACAAGTGTGCGTTCTGAGCCCTCTCCTGTACTCCCTGTTCACCCACGACTGCGTGGCCACGCACGCCTCCAACTCAATCATCAAGTTTGCGGACGACACAACAGTGGTAGGCTTGATTACCAACAACGACGAGACGGCCTACAGGGAGGAGTGTGGTGTCAGGAAAATAACCTCACTCTCAACGTCAACAAAACTAAGGAGATGATTGTGGACTTCAGGAAACAGCAGAGGGAACACCCCCCTATCCACATCGATGGAACAGTAGTGGAGAGGGTAGTAAGTTTTAAGTTCCTCGACGTACACATCACAGACAAACTGAATTGGTCCACCCACACAGAAAGCATCGTGAAGAAGGCGCAGCAGCGCCTCTTCAACCTCAGGAGGCTGAAGAAATTCGGCTTGTCACCAAAAGCACTCACAAACTTCTACAGATGCACAATCGAGAGCATCCTGTCGGGCTGTATCACTGCCTGGTACGGCAACTGCTCCGCCCACAACCGTAAGGCTCTCCAGAGGGTAGTGAGGTCTGCACAACGCATCACCGGGGGCAAACTACCTGCCCTCCAGGACACCTACACCACCCGATGTCACAGGAAGGCCATAAAGATCATCAAGGACAACAACCACCCGAGCCACTGCCTGTTCACCCCGCTATCATCCAGAAGGCGAGGTCAGTACAGGTGCATCAAAGCTGGGACCGAGAGACTGAAAAACAGCTTCTATCTCAAGGCCATCAGACTGTTAAACAGCCACCACTAACATTGAGTGGCTGCTGCCAACACACTGACTCAACTCCAGCCACTTTAATAATGGGAATTGATGGGAAATGTAAAATATATCACTAGCCACTTTAAACAATGCTACCTAATATAATGTTTACATACCCTACATTATTCATCTCATATGTATACGTATATACTGTACTCTATATCATCTACTGCATCCTTATGTAATACATGTATCACTAGCCACTTTAACTATGCCACTTTGTTTACATACTCATCTCATATGTATATACTGCACTCAATACCATCTACTGTATCTTGCCTATGTCGCTCTGTACCATCACTCATTCATATATCTTTATGTACATATTCTTTATCCCCTTACACTTGTGTCTATAAGGTAGTAGTTTTGGAATTGTTAGCTAGATTACTTGTTGGTTATTACTGCATTGTCGGAACTAGAAGCACAAGCATTTCGCTACACTCGCACTAACATCTGCTAACCATGTGTATGTGACAAATACAATTTGATTTGATTTGATCAACTGAGCCCACCTGGGAACTTTCATGGATACAATTAATGCATCTTAAATGCATCCAAGCGGGATGTGTGGTGACCCAAAACACAAGTCATGCGTTTACTTTGTAATATATTCTAGACCTCCATGGAGTGCACATTTGGGAGGAAGTCTCTAGGAATGAGATTAGCTAGCTAGCGAGCTACTTTACCTTCACAACCAAAATGACACAGAGGAACTGTTTATGTACGTGTCGTTTTTGTCTTGTAATTTCACAATTGGAAGGTGCAATGAAACATTTAGCTAGAATTGTTATATAATTTATAGCACAGTGTCAAGATGTTGGCCTGGGGTTAGGTTTATGACAGTCATAAATACCTCTTCCCCCCTTTTTCCTCTCTCTACCCTACTGATGTTACATTTGCAAAACCCCTTGGTTAACATAGAGATTCTGGGAACATCAGAAGGTGGGGGGAAATTAACTATATACTGGTCATCCGACCAATTGAACATATGCAGTGGTACTAAATGAATATGATGTCAGTTCGGTTGTCATCTGAGACATTCTCATCAATTATAAGATGACATAAACTCTACAGTGGAAAGTCTACACATCAGAGTTATCGGATTCACATGGAATTGTTGTTCAATTTAAATGTTTGAATATGAAATTATTCGTGATGGGATGAAATGTGATTTTAGCTTCTAAAATGTGAGATTTGGGTTTTCATAAGGTAGGGCTCTGCTCAATCAGTGGCCCGCCCATGTGAAGGGACATGGGCTATAAAACTTTAGAAACACGCCCTCCTCTCCCTTCCTATATAAAGCCTTGATGACAATATAACCTCCTGTTCCGAGGATGTGAGGACGACGGTCCGATGTCAGAATGGTTCAGATATTAACTACAGAACGAAGCCAACATCAGCGTGAGCTTTGGTTTTGAATGGTAGGAACTTTGAACTCTTCTTCCTCCTAGCCGTTGAGTTAGCAACAGCAGCTGCAAACACAGGTTATGAAGGAACAGACAGAGTATCCCGTCTACCACACAACGACGTTACGACAACGTATCCAATTTACCAGCAGAGACATTCTTCAAAGGACAAAGGACTCGGTTGGGCAACACGGCCTTCCATCTACCACCAACCTACCGAAGCGCAGCTCAGAGTAAATATTTATTGCATTTTCCTTTTCCAAATGGGCGGTAATTTAGAATGCATAAGATACTGTATTTACAATATCACAGCTTCTCCCTGTGTCCCTCAGTGTTCCCGCTCTTTCACTCAAACCCAGACCCTTTTCTTTTGTGTAACCAGCTGTCATATCTGTTCCGCCCGCTAAGGACGTTTTCCTTTATGACGTAATTTGTAATCAAGTTATGATTAATTATGTGTATATGTAATTCTGTGTGATTAGTTAGGTATTTAGTAAATAAACAATTAAACCAAATTTTGTATTGCTGATTCAA
The DNA here is from genome assembly GCF_018296145.1 of Oncorhynchus tshawytscha. Classification (NCBI taxonomy): domain Eukaryota; kingdom Metazoa; phylum Chordata; class Actinopteri; order Salmoniformes; family Salmonidae; genus Oncorhynchus; species Oncorhynchus tshawytscha. Next base: position 40,385,058 of record NC_056429.1, on the reverse strand, counting down.
CTTGTTAGCCAGGGTTCGTGCAGACCAATAATTTACAACTTTCAGATGAGACTGAATTAAGGTGACGATTAATATTGACTGCTATTGATGTAAAATATTACTAGTTCTTTAAGAGTTTATTCAGAAGATAACAGCTCTGTAAATATTATTTTGTGGTGCCCCGACTCTCTAGTGAATTACATTTATTGATTAGCTCAATCAGGTAATATTAATTACGGAGAAATTATTTTATAGAATAGCATGTCATATCATTTCATCCGGCATAGCCAAAGACACGACAACAGCCAACAACCTAGCTAGCAAGCTATATGAATAATGCACTGAAGTTTCCTTCTGGGGATCACTATGGTAGCTCTCTATTGCTATTCTCAAGAACAAGCAAGCTCTATCTGAGAAGCATATCCAACTGATCGAGCATTCTACTCAATGCATTGTCAATGAGCAATGATTTGCATTACAGTGGCTTGCGAATACAATGACATTGCAAAAAGAGGCAAATAATTTGTAGGAAAACCGTTTGTCATCATTTTGATTTCGCCAGATTTACTTTATATGCATTATAACGTTAGGCTAAGATTGAGGTGAGTACACACGATTTTAGCTAGCTAACATTAACATTGTTAGCTAATCAGAATGAGTTTTCCCCCACAAAATGGTGTTATTACAGACAAAAATACTCTTCAGCACCTCCCCACCCAGATGTGGAGGTCCTTGGCTGGCATGGTTACACGTGGTCTGTGATTGTGAGGTCTTTGGCTGGCATGGTTACACATGGTCTGTGATTGTGAGGCCGGTTGGATGTACTGCCAAATTCTCTAAAATGACATTGAAGGCGGCTTATGGTAGAGAAATTAACATTCCTGCTGTCAGCATGCCAGTTGCCCACTCCCTCAAAACATGAGACATCTGTGGTATTGTGTTGTGTGACAAAACTTCACATTTTAGTTGCCTTTTATTGTTCCCAGCACAAGGTGCACCCGTGTAATGATCATGCTGTTTAATCAACTTCTTGATATATCACACCTGTCAGGAAGATGGATTTTCTTGGCAAAGGAGAAATGCTCACTAACAGGGATGTAAACTAATTTGTGCACACCATTTGAGAAGAAATACGCTTTTTGTGCATTTCTGGGATCATTTATTTCAGCTCATGAAACATGGGACCAGAGAGTTGTCTGTCTGGAGAGGATCCTCCCTGCAATATGTTTTCTTCCCTTTTCGAAGTTAAGAATGGAGTCCATCATTAATCCCAGACCTAGTCACTGCTGTTGTCTAGGTCTGGTTTTCTGAGACTACCTGGATGGTGGCTTGCGCTCTACTCAATTAATACTTTAAATACCTTGGAGTACAAAGCAATAAGTTACTTTTCATCTCATAATCGTAACCAGTGGTGTATGGGTGGGTATACTCACTTCTTAATCCCCACAATGAGTGTCAAGGTAGTGTAGTGGTGGTATACGCCTATCAATTAATAAGGCTGATGGAACAGATCAGAATGTTTAGCTTAAAATTGAGACTATTATTTCTTCACATTTTAAGGGCAACAATGTACACACGGCAATAGGCCTATGCGTGAATGTACCAAAATGACATTTGCGGGTGTTTAAAATGTGCACTGCACATGCCAGCGGTTTCATGGAAAGATATGGAAATATCCGTTAGAAATGTTGAAAGATCTAAAGATGCAACAACTATCATAGGTGGGTAATATAACTAGGGTAATGCCTTTGGCTTCTAGACAATTAAATATAGTTTAAAGAAAACCATTAAAACGCGATAACGCATATATGAGTGAGTCTTTATAAAATTGCCTCCACATTTCTAGGGTGGGATTTTGGTTTATAGGCTATTTTGAAGCAAGGTAAGACATGCCTCATAATAACAGGGAAAATACAGCGATGCTAATGATGGGCATATCCTGATTAGTTGCATCAATCCAGTGGCCATTTGTTTTGCGAACTCAATCTCATGTGTTACAGATGCACAGCTAGGGAGTGTACATTATTTATGATAAGGGTTACCTGGAGAAAATCGGAGCTCTCTGAAATGAAAATGGATGGCCCATATATTTTAACTACACACTCTCTGAACGCTTGGAAAAAAACGAGTTACCATCCCCATTCCCAAAATATTAATTAAAACATTAAGTGGATAGGTGTCACGATTTCTACCGAAGGTAGCTCCTCTCCCTGTTCGGGCGGCGCTCGGCGGTCGGCGCCCGTTGGTCCACTAGCCATCACCGATCCCTTTTTCCTTTTCTGTTTGTTTTGTCTTTAAATCTTTTTCACACCTGGTTTCAGTTGCGTTAATTTCTGTGTGTATAATTGTAACCTGCTGCCTGCCTAAATTTGTGCGGGATTAGTCTTTTATTGTGATGTGCTCGGTTAGATTATACCGTTATTTGTTTTCACGGATTCTGAAGTGTATGAGTGTCGGAACTTTGTTTGTTCCTCGGTGCGTTTGTACGGGTTCTCTGTTGTCGAGGGTGTTGTACCTTTTCGATTGTGCCATTCCTGTGTTGGTGGACTTTCTTATTAAAACACGCTTCGCAGACATCCCTGCACTCCTGCGCCTGACTCCTACACCTACCACCTAGACGCACATTATCACAATAGCAGACAACATGCCAACTGTTTACCCTCACTTCTAGGACTGTCCAGAACTGTTCTTCGTCCTGTAAGCATTACATGGTAACGCAGGAATTTTGGTAGAAGGTTGTGGATTCACAGACTAACCAGGACAAGAGAAGGGGTGGAAAGATCTCCTTTATAGTAAAATCATTGCTTAAATCGTATTTGCGGGTATGAGAAGAAATAGCCTTTTATACATTTTTCAGGCAATTCTATGTCATTTTACAACTGGAGACCTTAACAGAATCAAGCAAGGGGGGAAGCCAATGACATCACGGATTCCCATTCAGACTAACTCTGAATGCCCTACTCCTTGAAGTTTGAATTTTTGTCTTAAAAACAATATTTTGCACCAAAAAAAAATGTTTTACCCTTTAGTGTGTGTACTTTACTGTGTTTATATATGGGATATCGCTTTTCAACAGTGAAAGTAAAATATAAAAATATCGCTGGAGAGTGTCTTTCCTTTTTGCCATTTTCTTTCATAAAAGGGGAGGTTTATCCCATCAATTCGAGTCGGCTTTTAACTTAACAGCTCTTCACCGACACAGGGATAGGCTATTTAAAGAGCGCATGGTGGGTGGAGGAATTGACTGAATAATCTATGGATACAGATGTAGGATCTTAATTTGCTGCTGAGAATTTTCCTGCACAGCAAGAAATGCCAACTTGTAATGTATTTGAGGTTTTAAAAGGCTTATTTCAGACTTGATTTGCCATAAGAAAAACGTCACAAAACTTTGTCACATAATAATTGCATGGATAGTGTTTAACATGACTTTTGAAATACTACCTCATCACTGTACCCCACACATTCAATTATCTGTAAGGTCCCTCAGTCGAGTAATGAATTTCAAACACAGACCAGGGAGGTTTTTCCAGTGTCTTACAAAGAAGGGCACCTATTGGTAAATGGGGAAAAAAACAGACATTGAGTTTTGCTTTGATCATGGTGAAGTTGTTCATTACACTTTGGATGGTGTATCAATACACCCAGTCACTAGAAAGATACAGGAGTCCTTCCTAACTCAGTTGCCAGAGAGGAAGGAAACTGCTCAGGGATTTCAGCATGAGGCCAAACAGTTGCAGAGTTTAATGGCTTTGATAGGAGAAAATTGAGGATGGATCAACAACATTGTAGTTATTCCACAATACTTAGCTAGTTGACAGAGAAAAAAGAATGAAGCCTGTACAGAATACAAAATATATTGAAGAATGCATCCTGTTTGTAACAAGGCACTAAAGCAATACTGCAAAAAATGTGGCAAAGCAATTCACTTTTTGTCCTGAAAACAAAGTATTATGTTTAGGGAAAATCCAATACAACACATTACTGATGACCACTCTCCATATTTTCGAGCATAGTGGTGGCTGCGTCATGTTATGGGTATGCTTGTAATCATTAAGGACTGGGGAGTTTTTCTGAATAAAAAATAAACGGAGTGGAGATAAGCACAGGCAAAATCATAGAGGAAAATCTAGTTCGTCCCGCTTTCCATCAGACGATTGAATGCGATGAATTCACCTTTCAGCAGGACAATAACCTAAAACACAAGGCCAAATCTACATTGGAGTTGCTTACCAAGAAGACTCAAATCTACTTGAAAATCTATGGCAAGACCTGAAAATGGTTGTCTAACAATAATCAACAACCAATTTGACAGAGCTTCAAGAATTTTGAAAAGAATAATGGGAAAGTGTTGCACAATCCAGGTGTGGAAAGCTCTTAGAGACTTACCCAGAAAGACTCACAGCTGTAATCGCTGCCAAAGGTGCTTCTACAAAGTATTGACTCAGGGGTGTGAATACTTATAGTATGTAAATATGTTTTTTCAGTAATTAATTTTAAATAAATGTGCTAACATTTCTAAAAACATGTTTTCACTTTGTCATTATGGGATATTGAGTGTAGAATGGTCAAAAAGAACATAAATATAATCCATTTTGAATTCAGCCTGTAACACAACAAAATGTGGAATAAGTCAATGAATACTTTCTGAAGGCACTGCATAGCCTAATAAGCAACTATTCTTTTTTTCCTTCTTTTTTTTTTACAATTGTTTTTATTGGGTCACAAGAGCAATACAATCCTCAAGACACATTACACTTTCCCATGCACTTAAGGAAATAATGAATGTCATGGATATATTGGAATTAGTTGATGTATGGAGGCTTAAATACCCTGACCTAGTGAGATATACAGTTGAGGTCGGAAGTTTACATACACTTAGGTTATTAAAACTCATTTTTCAACCACTCCACAAATTTCTTGTTAACAAACTGTAGTTTTGGCAAGTCGGTTAGGACATCTAATTTGTGCATGACACAAGTAATTTTTCCAACAATTGTTTACAGACAGATTATTCCACGTATAATTCACTGTATCACAATTCCAGTGGGTCAGAAGTTTGCATACACTAAGTAGACTGTGCCTTTAAACAGCTTGGAAAATTCCAGAAAATGATGTCATGGCTTTAGAAGCTTCTGATAGGCTAATTGACAAAATTTGGAGGTGTATCTGTGGATGTATTTCAAAGCCTACCTTCAAACTCAGTGCCTCTTTGCTTGACATCATGGGAAAATCAAAAGAAATCAGCCAAGACTTCAGAAAAAAAAATGTAGACCTGGTTCATCCTTGAGAGCAATTTACAAACGCCTCAAGGTACCACGTTCATCTGTACAAACAATAGTACGCAAGTATAAACACCATGGGACACGCAGCCGTCATACCGCTCAGGAAGGAGACGCGTTTAGTCTCCTAGAGATGAACGTACTTTGGTGCAAAAAGTAGAAATCAATCCCAGAACAACAGCGAAGGACCTTGTGAAGATGCTGGAGGAAACAGGTACAAAAGTATCTATATCCACAGTAAAACAAGTCCTATATCGACATAACCTTTTTTAGACATTTTAGCAAATGTATTCAAAATAAATGTCACATTTACATAAGTATTCAGGCCCTTTACTCTGTACTTTGTTGAAGCACCTTTTGCAGCGATTGCAGCATCGAGTATTATTCAGCAGGACTTTGCAAGCATAGAACACCTGTATTTTGGGAGTTTGAAAAACATCCCCACAGCATGATGCTTCCACCACCATACTTCACCATCGGGATGGTGCCAGGTTTCCTCCAGACGTGATGCTTGGCATTCAGGCCAAAGTGTTCAATCTTCGTTTCATCAGACCATAGAATCTTGTTTCTCATGGATGCTGTCATGTGCCTTTTTCTGAGTAGTGGATTCCGTCTTGCCACTCTACCATAAAGGCCTGATTGGTGGAGTGCTGCATAGATGGTTGTCCTTTTGGAAGGTTATCCCCTCTCCACAGAGGAACTCTGGAGCTCCATCAGACTGACCATGGGGTTCTTGTTCACCTCCCTGACCAAGGCCCTTCTTCCCCAATTGCTCAGGAAGTGTAGCTCTAGGAAGTGTATTGGTGGTTCCAAACTTCTTTCATTTAAGAATGATGGAGACCACTGTGTTCTTGCAGACATTAAAATCAAATCTAATTGTATTTGACACATGCGCAAAATACAACAGGTATAGACCTTACCTTACAGTGCAATGCTTACTTACAAGCCCTTAACCAACAACGCAGTTTTAAGAAAAATATGTGTTAAGTAAGAAATAATAAATTAAAGTAACAAATGATTAAAGAGCAGCAGTAAATAACAATAGCAAGGCTACAGTATATACAAGGTGTACCGGTACAGAGTCATTGTGGGGGCACCGGTTAGTTGAGGTAATTGAGGTAATTATGTACATGTAGGTAGAGTTAAAGTGACTATGCATAGATAATAAACAGAATAGCAGCAGTGTAAAAGAGGGGGGGCAATGCAAATGGGTAGCCATTTAATTAGCTGTTCAGGAGTCTTATGGCTTAGGGGTCGAAGCTGTTGAAAAGCCTTTTGGATCTAGGCCTGGCGATCCGGTACCACTTGCCGTGCGGTAGCAGAGACATCAATCTATGACTAAGGTGGCTGGAGTCTTTGAACATTTTTAGGACACATAGGTGTTCCTTTTGTCCGTGTGGGAAAGGGCAGTGTGGAGTGCAATAGAGATTGCTTCATCTGTGGATCTGTTGGGGTGATATTATAGACTCAGACAGGGAGAGGTTGAAAATGTCAGTGAAGACACTTGCCAGTTGGTCAGCGCATGCTCGGCGTACACGTCCTGGTAATCCGTCTGGTCCTGCGGCCTTGTGAATGTTAACCTGTTTTAAAGGTCTTACTCACATCGGCTATGGAGAATGTGATCACACAGTCGTCCAGAACAGCTGATGCTCTCATGCATGTTTCAGTGTTATTTGCCTCGAAGTGAGCATGTATGTATCACTAGCCACTTTAAACAATGCCCCTTAATATAATGTTTACATACCCTCCATTTCTCATCTCATATGTATATACTGTACTCTATACCATCTACTGCATCTTGCCATCTTTATGTAATACATGTATCACTAGCCACTTTAAACAATGGCACTTTTATATGTTTACATATCCTACATTACTCATCTCATATGTATATACTGTACTCAATACCATCTACTGCATCTTGCCGATGCCGTTCTGTACCATCACTCATTCATATATTTTTATGTACATATTCTTCATCCCTTTACACTTGTGTGTATAAGGTAGTTGTTGTGAAATTGTTAGGTTAGATTACTCATTGGTTATTACTGCATTGTCGGAACTAGAAGCACAAGCATTTCGCTACACTCACATTAACATCTGCGAACCATGTGTATGTGACAAATAAAATGTGATTTTGATTTGATTTGAGCATAGAAGTAATTTAGCTCGTCTGGTAGGCTCGTGTCACTGTCGGAGAGCATAGCAGGATTTCTAATAAGCTTCCGGGTTAGAGTCCCGCTCCTTGAAAGTGGCAGCTCTACCCTTTAGCTCCGTGCGGATGTTGCCTGTAATCCATGACTTCTGGTTGGGGTATGTATGTACTGTCACTGTCGGACAACGTCATCGAAACACTTATTGATGAAGCCAGTGATTGATGTGGTGTACTCCTCAATACCATTGGAAGAATCCCAGAACATATTCCAGTCTGTGCTAGCAAAACAGTCCTGCAGCTTAGCATCTGCTTCATCTGACCACTTCTTTATTGACCGAGTCACTGGTGCTTCCTGCTTTAGTTTTTGCTTGTAAGCAAGAATCAGGAGGATAGAAGTATGGTCAGATTTGCCAAATGGAGGGTGAGGGAGAGCTTTGTATCCGTCTCTGTGTGTGGAGTAAAGGTGGTCTTGAGGTTTTTTCCAATCTGGTTGCACATTTAACATGCTGGTAAAAAGGAGGTAAAACAGATGTAAGTTTCCCTGCATTAAAGTCCCCGGCCACTAGGAGTGCTGCCTCTGGATGAGAGTTTTCCTGTTTGCTTATGGCCGTATACTGCTCATTGAGTATGGGCTTAGTGCCACGGTCGGTTTGTGGTGGTAAATAAACAGCTACGAAGAATTTAGATGAAAACTCTCTTGGTAAATAATGTGGTCTACAGCTTATCATGAGATACTCTACCCCTGGCGAGCAAAACCTCGAGACTTCCTTAGATATTGTGCACCAGCTATTGTTTACAAATATACATAGACCGCCACCCCTTGTCTTACCAGAGGCTGCTGTTCTATCCTACCTTTAATGTGTATAACCTACCAGCTGTATATTATTCATGCCGCCGTTCAGCTACAACTCGGTGAAACGAGATATCACAGTTTTTAATGTCCCGTTGGTAGGATATACGTGCTTGTCATTCGTCTCTTTTATTTTCCAATGATTGTACTTTGGCTAATAGGACCGATGGTAAATGCAAATTACCCACTCGTCAACTGATCCTTACAAGGCACCCCGACCTTCGTCCTCGATATCTCCGTCTCTTCTCCTGCGAATGACGGGGCTGAGGTCCTTGTCGGGTGTCTGGAGTAAATACCTCTCATTTGACTCTTTCAATACGAGGTGAGTAATCCCTGTCCTGATTTCTAGAAGCTCTTTTCAGTGATAAGAGACGGTGTTACAAGTAACGTGAGAGAAAAAAACACACAATAGCACAATTGGTAGTACGGTGCCCCTGAAACAAATTAGGGTTAAGTGTCTTGCTCAAAGGTACATGGACAGATTTTTGACAGCTCAAGTATTCAAACCAGCGACCTTTCGGTTACTGGCCCAATGCTCTAACCACTAGTGTTGTGGTTGCAGGTTCACCTGGGACATCTAAAGCCTTTTCATTCAGGGTGTTGCTATAGGCCACCAAGTACTAACAGTCACTATTTTAATACTATGTATGAAATGATTGATAGTGTATGTGATGTAAACAGCGAGGTCTACTTTCTTGGGGACCTGGAGACCTTCTCATCAAGCTGTCCTCTTAAGAGGAAGCTTCTCACTGTAACCAGTGCCTGTAAGCCCTCATTCTCATCGACGGGGCTGTAGAGGAGCAGGTTGAGAGCTTCAAGTTCCTTGGTGTCCACATCAATAACAAACTAGAATGGTCCAAACACACCAAGACAGTCGTGAAGAGGGCACGACAAAGCCTATTCCCCCTCAGGAAACTAAAAAGATTTGGCATGGGTCCTGAGATCCTCAAAAGGTTCTACAGCTGCAACATCGAGAGCAACCTGTCTGGTTGCATCACTGCCTGGAACAGCAATTACTCGGCAAATGACCTCAAGGCACTGCAGTGGGTAATGCGTACGGCCCAGTACATCACTGGGGCTAAGCTGCCTGCCATTCAGGACCTCTACACCAGGCGGTGTCAGAGGAAGGCCCTAAAAATTGTCAAAGACCCCAGTCATAGACTGTTCTCTCTAGTACCGCATGGCAAGTGGTACCGGAGTCTAGGACAAAAAGGCTTCTCAACAGTTTTTACCTCCAAGCCATAAGACTCCTGAACAGGTAATCAAATGGCTACCCGGACTATTTGCATTGTGTGCCCTCCCAACCCCTATTTTTTACGCTGCTGCTGCTCTCTGTTTATATATGCATAGTCACTTTAACCATACATTCATGTACATACTACCTCAATTGGGCCGACCAACCAGTGCTCCCGCACATTGGCTAACCGGGCTATCTGCATTGTGTCCCGCCACCCACCACCCGCCAACCCCTCTTTTATGCTACTGCTACTCTCTGTTTATCATATATGCATAGTCACTTTAACCATATCTACAAGTACATACTACCTTAATCGGGCTGACTAAGCGGTGTCTGTATGTAGCCTCGCTACTTTTATAGCCTCGCTACTGTATATAGCCTGTCTTTTTACTGTTGTTTTATTTCTTTACTACCTATTGTTCACCTAATACCTTGTTTTGCACTATTGGTTAGAGCCTGTAAGTAAGCATTTCACTGTAAAGTCTACTACACCTGTTGTATTTGGCGCACATGACAAACTTTGATTTGATTTAATCTGGTTCAGGTTATTAATCAACCTACCAGGAGCGTGTTTACAAACACTACAGGAACAAGATCATCCAAACGTATTGATCACGTTTTTACGAATAGAACTTTGTTCTAAAGCTGTATCTGTGCCCATTGGATGCAGTGATCACAATATAGTGGCTATTTTATTTTCAGAAAAGCCCAAATTCAAAAAGCTGGGCCTAAAATACAAAATATCTTATTGTGACTCTTATGTGGAAAATATTTATTGGTCTGATGTGATTAATAAGGAGCATCCAGATGTTGCACTTGATGAATTCATACAAATTCTTCCAATTATTGATAAACGTGCACCTGTTAAGAAACTGACTGTCAGAACTGTTAAGGCTCAATGGATTGATGAGGAATTGAACAACTGTATGGCAGAAAGAGATGGGCCAAAAGGAGTCGCTAATAAATCTGACTTGGCTGACTTACTGCAAATTGAGAAATAATGTAACAGAACTCAACAAAAAACAGAACAAACGGTATTATGGAGCCAAGATCAATGATATAACTTAGGAGTAATTTAAATGATGTTATTGGCAGAAAGACAAATTCGACTCCCCTCTTTCATCGAATCAGATGGCTTATTCATCACAAAACCATTTGATGTTGCCAATTATTATTTTAACGATTACTTCATTGGCAAACTTAGGCAGGAAACGCCAACAACGAACAGTGAGCCGTAGCACTGATGTACAAAAAAAAGCTAATAATTAAAGAAAAGCATTGCAAGTTTGAATTTTGTAAAGTTAAAGTGTGGGAGAGGTGGACAAAGTATTCTTATCAATAATGACAAACCTGCTGACATTGACAACTTAGATAGAAAGCTACTGGGGATGGTAGCTGACTCTATAGCCACTCCTATCTGTCATATCTTTAATCTGAGCCTAGAGGAAAGTCTTCGTCCTCAGGCCTGGAGGGAAGCCAATGTCATTCCGCTACCCAAGAGTGGTAAAGCAGCCTTTACTAGTTCTAACAGCAGACCTATCAGCTTGCTGCCAACTCTTAGCAAACAATTGGAAAAAATTGTTTTTGACCAAATACAATGCTACTTCTTTGTAAACAAATTAACAACAGACTTTCAGCATGCTTATAGAGAAGGGCACTCAACATGTACTCCATTGGCACAAATGACTGATGATTGGTTGAAATAAATTGATAATAAGAAGATTGTGGTAGCTGTATTGTTATATTTCAATGAACGGTGTGGCTGTTGACCAAGTTGAGGAGACTAGATTTGACCATGACAGTTTACAATCTCTGTTGTGACCACCATTTGCCTCATGCAGTGTGACACATATCCTTCACGTAAAGTTGATCAGGCTGTTGATTGTGGCCTATGGAATACTGTCCCACTCCTCTTCAAAGGCTGTGTCGAAGTTGCTGGATGTTGACGGGAACTAGAACGCGCTGTCGTACTCGTCGATCCAGAGCATCCCAAACATGCTCAATGAGTGACATGTCTGGTGAGGATGCAGGCCATGGAAGAACTGGAAAATAAAAGAAAGCCGCACACTCTTGGAGCTCAGATGCAAAAATGTAATACCAACGTTTCGACAGCCAAGCTGTCTTCATCAGGGTATAATCACAAACACTGCGGGATGACTCGTTTATAGTGTCAAAAGACACAGGTGTCTGTAATCATGGCCAGGAGTGGCCTCATATCATTGGTTAATAATCAAATATTAAAATGTCATACAAAGAACAGCATACAAACAAATGGATAGCATACGATCATAGATTAATTTGACTATACAAGTTTACACACAATTACAATGGCAAAGTCACAATAATCACAAGAATGGCTTCAGATCAAAGTCTACGTTGAGACCGATGGGCGCAAGGGTCTTTAAACTAAAGATCCAGGCAGCCTCTCGTTTTAACAATAAATTATCAAGGTCACCCCCTCTCCTAGGGAGGGTGACATGTTCGATGCCAATATAACGCAGAGACGAAATCGAGTGGCCTGCCTCCAAGAAGTGGGCCGCAACTGGATAAGTAAAGTTTTTACACCTAATGGTGCTACGATGCTCTGAGATACATACTTTTAATTCGCGCTTTGTTTTACCTACATAATTTTTACCACAAGGATAAGTTATAAGATAAATAACTGCCTTAGTGGAGCACGTAATAACACCTTTTATTGGGATCGATTTCCCTGTTTGTGGGTGTTTGAAGGATCTACATTTATAAGTGCCATTGCATTGAGCACAGCCATTACATTTGTAATTTCCATGCAGTAGGGGCGCAAATAAACGTTGTTCAGGAATATCTTGGGGTGGTAAATCAGAGTTTACCAATTGGTCTCTGAGATTTCTGCCCCGCGAGAATACGACCAAGGGAAGGTCCGAAAACACATTACCAAGACTATCATCGGATTTTAGGATGTGCCAATGTTTGTGAACAATTCCCTTAATTTGTTCAGAGCACTTTGAATAGCGGGTAGTTAGAACGCAAGAATGCGTCTTTTTGCGAGACTGACCTTGACAAAGGTCATGTCTCATTTTGTTTTGAATTTTCTCAATGGCAATATTAATCTGATCATCCTTGTAGCCCCTCTCCTTGAACTTTCTTTGCGTCTCAGCCATATTTCTGTTCAAATCGGATTGTTTTTTGCTAATTCTTTTGATTCGACAGAATTGGCTGTAGGGCAAACTATTTTTTAAGGGAAGTGGGTGACAACTATCAGCCCTCAACAAACTGTTACGATCAGTAGGTTTCCTGTAAAGATCAGTGTATAGAACATTATCTTCACACAAAATCAGAAGATCAAGAAAACTGATTCGACGTGTATCAGATTGCATAGTAAATCTCAGATGCTCAGAACAGGAGTTAAGAAAAGCATGGAACGCCTGGAGCTGTTTTGCATCACCCCTCCATAGAACAAAAATATCATCAATATACCTTGGAAGAACTGGGACATTTTCAGCTTCCAGGAACTGTGTCCATATCCATGCGACATGAGGCCGTGCATTATCATGCTGAAACATGAGGTAATGGCGGCGGATGAATGGCACGACAATGGGCCTCAGGATCTCGTCACAGTTGACTGATTCCCCACACAATGCCATACACGTGGTCTGCGGTTATGAGACCGGTTGAACGTACTGACAAATTCTCTAAAACAATGTTGATTTATGGTAGAGAAATGAACATTAAATTCTGTGCCAAAAGCTCTGATGGACATTCCTGCAGTCAGCATGCCAATTACACGCTCCCTCAAAACTCAAAACTGCACATTTTGGAGTGGCCTTTTATTGTTCCCAGCACAAGGTGCACCTGTATAATGATCATGCTATTTAATCCGCTTCTTGATATGCCACACCTGTCAGCTGGATGGTTTATCTTGGCAAATAATAAATGCTCACTAGCATGGATGTAAACAAATGTGTGGACAAAATTTGAGAGAAATAAGCTTATTGTGCATATGGAAAATTTCTGGGATATTTTATTTCATCTCATGAAACATGTGACCAACACTTTACATGTTGCATTTATATTTTTGTTCAGTGTTTGTTGTTCTCTTTCAATTATTTGTTTTGTTATGTCACATATGATATTGATATTCACCAGATACTTTACGTTGCTCGAAGGTGTGCAGTTGAGGTTACACTACTGAGGGTAGGTTTTTAGCTTTGTGTTGTGTGACTTTACCGCAAGGAAAGTTTAAGCTTAAGGTAAGAATTAACTTTGCCTCTTTTTCTTCATTTTGTCTCCTGTGGTAGCTACCATCACACGGATAGCTGCTGCAAGGCTTAGCTAACTTGGCTAGCTCACCCAAGGCTAGCTATCCTACCAACTAGCTTTTTCTACCTGGAAGGGTAAAATTACTAGCTCGCTCTCTCGTTTAGCTCAATCCACTACAGTGCCACGTTGACTAGACCGACCGTCCTAGCTTCACTGCTAATCGGTCAAGAGCCACGCTTTGGCTAACTAGCTAGGCTACTAGCCCACAAGGTGAATGATAGCTAACTTGACATTGTTAAAAGATTTGCTTCTCCGGTTAGCACTGTGCTAACTAGCTAGGCTACTAGGCCAAGTGGCGAACCCTAAATACGTTTCACTTTGTTCTCGGATTAGCTGTTTTTTTAGCCATGGAGCCTGCTAGCTCAGCCCAAGGGGCAACCATATCAGGCAAGGACATGCACCCCCTTGTGTGTCATCTGCCTCGGTCTTGAACATGTGGAAGCAGCGTTCGACGACACCCGGTCATGCATCCATTGTGGATATTTTGCTGCTAACACTCTACACCAAAGACTGCACAGAGCAGCCCAACATGGTTTGTCTCCCACACTGCATTCAAGCAGGGAGACTAGCTCACAAACCCAGCCCTCATGGGCCAACATCATGTATGGCTATCCCGAGGACCTTCACCCACTTTTCCAGGGCTTGGCCCTGGAGGAGGGGGAAGGGGACCTCATCACTGACGAAGACGATGGCAAGGGCAAGACCGACCTCCTCCAAGCAGTAGAGGAGGAAGAGGACTAGGAGGCGCAAGCTGTTACCTCTAGGCGCTCCTCCGCCCTTAGCGGGGCATCGATGGAGGATGACAGATATTCACTCATTTGTGTATGCAAACGGGCAGCGACCAGACTCAAAATTGAGTGGCCTGAACCTGTGGGAGGAAACACCTCTCTTTCACCGTCTCAGGCAATTAATTCTCCCAGCTATCCCAGCTTGCGTGGCGGAAGCCAAATGCATTTGGGACAAACCCTTGACTGGCAAGGTCCAAACTAGACTTTTTGCCAGCATGAATGTCAAGGACAACCACCCCAACCCCAGTGTCTTGTCAGTACAGGTACTTTTTGCCTTGATGGAGCGCTTCTCTGTGTCTATCTACCAAAGGGTCTACGTGTCTGCTAAACATTCTGTACGGGCGTTGAACGTTGTGTCCCTACTGCTGGCTTACCATGCCAATTTGATGCTAGATGCATAATCTCCTAGCTATCGGGCAAGCCTAACCCAGACTCTTGGGAGGAGATCTGTGTCGTCACCTTCAAGCATCCAGGTGTGCCATTCAAGGCTGTGGCCATGCCATGAGCCCTGCAGTGGTAGGGGAGAGAGCATTGTGGCTCAACTTGTCCAGCCTGTTAGACATTGAGAAAGATTTCCTTGACGCTCTTGTTGAGCCGAAGGAACTATTTGGGCCGGCTGTCGCCGCCATTTGGCAGAAGTGTGAACTTTAAAAGAATTCTGCCTGCCCCGTAGACCTGGAAATCGTGGCTACCCGGCCTAACCCTCCACGAGCCAAGACTCCAGCAACATAGCGGGCATCGACCCCACAAACAGGGGCCGACAGTGCAGCCACATCGAGGTCCCGCCCATTTGATTCCCCTGCGGGGAAGAAGGGGCAACCGACTTAGGGGTACGCCCCCTGCGGCAAAGAGCGGCAGCCAACAGTTCACCCCGTGTTCTGGCCTGCCACCTCCGGGAGTGAGGCACATCTCTGCTCCTAGAACCCTTCCCATTCTCATGTGTTTGCTCTAATGGAAGACAGAGGGAATCCACTCTGCCCCTGAGTGCACTCTGTGCCATGGCTCTTTCTCTGGCTCTAGTTCAAGCTCCCGGGGCAGGAAGACTAATTGTCAATCGACACCAAGCACTGTCCCCATGTTCTGCGCATGTGCAGTCCAGCCCTGGGTCTGGTCCAAGGTCACAAAGGGGTACAGACTGCAGTTCACTCTGGGTCCACCAGTTTTCAACTGAATTTTGGAATCAGTAGAGACTGCCGACTTGGCATGCATACTAGAGCAGGAAATCTCCTCTTTATTATGCAAAGGGGGCTCTCAGGGCGATACCAGCGGCAGAGAGCCACCTCGGTTTTCACTACCGATACTTCCCAGTTCCCCAAAATGGGGGAGGGGTTCACCCTATTCTGCAACTACGGGTCCTCAACAGCTATCTGACTAAGTTCACGTTCCGTATGTTTATGTTCAATGTGCTGTCTCACTCAATTTGTCGAAGCGACTGTTTCACCTTAGTTGACCTGCAGGATGCTTATTTTCACATAAGCATCCTGACAGCACACAGGATGTTTGTAAGGTTTGCTTTTCAAGGCACGGCCAACGAATACCCTGCTGTCCCTTTCGGGCTAGCGCTACATCCCCGACTGGTCAGCAAGTGTGTAGAGGCAGCCCTCACACCCATGAGAAACAAGGGTCTGAGAGTTTCCACCTACAAAGACAATTACCTGCTTTGCTCCCCATCCCGGGAGAAAGCGGTATGAGACACAACTTCCCTTGTAACCCACCTCTAAAAAAAGAGCTGTTTGATGCCAACACAGAGACTAGAATACTTAGGCGTAATGTTGGGTTATTTTTTTACCAGGCAACACTCTCAGACGACCACATCACGACATCCCGACAGTGGCACTCCCTGTTCCACAGGGGGCCCTCGGTCACGTTCAACACGTGCCTCCGAGTGCTGAGGTTGATGAAGTCCACCATCGTAGTAGTACCTCGTGGCCTACTGAGGATGAAAGACTTCCAGTGCTAGGTGTTTGCCCAACGTCTGTGTACACGGCGTCACCTCGCATGTCTCTTAGCTCCCCGTCACTGGAAGAGGCCTTCTGTCTTTGTTATTGCCACTCCCCTAGGAGTAGTGTGGACCCCATATCTTCGCATTGCTCACATACTGTAAATTAACTTGAATTGTTCACAGTGTATTTTTTAATATTTTTTTTACTGAAACTCTTCGGAATTGTCATGTTTTGATCAGAAAGGACAATAAGACATTACGGACAATCAACCACTGACTATTCGTCAGGATTATTCTGTGGAGCAGACCTACTGTCCCTACGTGTGACTCATGTCCCGGGCTTACTGAACATAGGAGCAGACTTGTCCAGAGGGAATCCCCATCAAGGGGACTGGAGACTCCATCCCCAACTGGTGAAACAAATCTGAGATACAGTCAAGCATCTGTCCACGCGCTGCCCATTGTTCTTTGCGCTAGCAGGAAACCCACCACTGGGGATGGACGTGCTGGCACACACTTGGTCAAGCGGGTTCCATTATGCTTTCCCTCACCTCAGCCTCATACTCTCCACACTCTAGCCAGAGTGAGGGAAGAAGGCTTATCCCTCATCTTGGTAGCCCCATGATGGCAAGGCAAGCTCTGGATAGCGATCAGCCTTGACAACTCCCGTTATACAGGGGCCTGCTGACCCAAGCGAACTGAGATATTTTCCACCCTCTCCTGGATGCCATGGCCCTATGGCCCGTGAGAGGTTAAATCTGGATGCAACGGGCCTGTCTCTTGGAGTCATTGAGACTATCCAGAGTGCTAGGGGTCCTCCTACACTCACTGTATGGAAACTAGTGGTGCATTTTCTGAGAAGTGGTGTTGGGCATCCCCTCATACTTTTATGAGATTTATGACATCCCTGCACCTTCATTGGTGCATACTGTACTCAGTGTCAGGGCCTCTCAGGGTTGATATGTGAGACTGCCTGGCTTCGGAGAGCATGTGCAATACGACAGTTGGGCATATTCCACTGTGAGATATTATCGAAACAAATAATTGAAAGATAACTTGAGTAAGACCGGTTCTCTGATATATCACCACATTCCCCTACTGCAGTCCTTCTCAAATAGTGTGGCGCGCCCCCCTGGGGGGGCTCGGAGCGATGCCAGAGGGGGCGTGTGTGACCCCGGGGAACATGCTTTTTTCCCCCCGCCAGAGTAGGGTTTTTTTGCACCGAACAAGAGCACACAGCACAGAGCAGGAGATATGAAGTGCAGATAACAAACCCTTAAGAGACAACATGGAAACATATTTAACAGGGATGAAAAGAAAGGTGGACAGAGACGGAGATAATGAGACAAACGTAAGTCTCCTGAAAGCTAAGACGAGGAAATATGACGAAGCGTATGTAGCGCTTGACTTCACTGTGACTACGGTGGGGGACAAGGAAAGACCGGTATGTTTACTGTGTCTAAAAATGTTGACAGTGGACAGCATGAAGCAAAATAAATTAAGGCATCACTTAAAGACATTGCACCCCAACCACGCTGATAAGCCGCTTGAGTTTTTTCAGCAAAAACGTGCAGAATATTGCCAACAATCGTCCCGCTTTGTGAATGCTACTTCAGTAAACCAACGAGCACTGTTAGCATCATATAAGGTGGCGTACCACATTGCTCAGTACAAAAACCCCACTCCATAGCAGAGGAGCTGATACTGCCTGCAGCGTTAGACATGGTCTCTGTCATGCTGGATGACGCAAGGGCTGCAAAAATAACAACTATCCCTCTGTCCAATGACACTGTCGCCAGACGTATAAATGACATTGCTAACGATCTTAAAGAACAGCTGGTAGATAAACTCAAAGACAAACGTTTTGCCTTACAGTTCGATGAAGCAACTGACAGCAACAAAGACTGTTTGTTTATCTCTTATGTACGTTTTGACATGACAAACTCCCTGTGTGAGGATCTACTTATTTGTAAATATGTCAGAGACAGAGCCACAGCTGAAGAGCTATTCAAAATGCTGGACTGCTTCCTGACTGAGAATGGGCTAAAGTGGGAACACTACATTGGTGTTTGCAGTGATGGTGCACAGACCATGGCAGGGATGAGAAAAGGACTTTGGGCACTCATCAAGAAGGCCTCACCTAATGCTGAGTGGACACACTGTGTTATACACAGAGAAACACTGGCATCAAGACACCTTTCCTCTGAATTAAGTGAGGTTATGACTGACATTGTAGGTGTAGTCAATTTTATAAAGACCAGACCACTAAAAACAAGAGTCTTCTCTGCTATCTGTGAGGAGATGGGAGCTGAACATCAAGCTGTGCTGATTCACAGTGAAGCAAGGTGGCTGTCACGAGGAAAAGTCTTGTCCTGAGTTTTTGAGCTCAGAGAACAAATAAGAATGTTTTCGGAGCAGGAGCACAAGGTATGACCTCACAGAAAAATTTTGTGATGAGAACTTCCTGGCAAAACTGGCCTACCTGAGTGACATATTTGGAAAGCTAAATGAACTAAATCTACAGCTTCAAGGGAAAGATAAACACCTCCCTCAGGTCACAGACCAGAGCAGCTCTTTCACTCGAAAGCTTGCAATGTGGGGCAGGCGACTTGATGAAGGAAATACTGATTCATTCGAGAACCTGCATGAATTTGTTGACACTACTGACTATGATGCCACCTCAGTGATTCCATATATTAAGGAGCATATTTCATCACTGATGGGATTCTTTAAAAAGTACTTCCCTGAAAACAGTTCCCAATATGACTGGGTGAGAGATCCTTTCAATGCACCAGCTCCAACTGGTTTCAGCTCTGCAGAGGAGGACCAGTTCATTGATATGACATCTGACTCCACATTGAGACTGAGGTTCACATCACAGACACTGAGTGAATTCTGGCTGAGTGTAGAGAGGCAGTATCCACTCTTAGGGCAGAGGGCCATGGGCATTCTTCTTCCTTTTGCAACATCTTATCTTTGTGAGACTGGCTTCTCTGCTGTTGCTGCACTGAAGACCAAGTACAGGTCCCAGCTAAACATTGAACAGGAGCTGAGAGTTGCAGTATAATGCTTCGAAAAGCTGTGCTCTGCAAAATGTGCTCATTGTAGCCATTAATCCTGACTTCCTCATTCTGATTTTAAAAAATCAGCACAAATTGTTTTATTCATTTTTGTTTCATAGGTTTGTTTCATATATTGTGCTCCTGAGTTAATGTTGCTGATCAATTTGAATTTATTATTATTTATTGATTATATTTAATTTTATTTTTCAGTATCAAATGGTCAAAAAATGTTTACAGTTTAAATAAGGCTTGAGGTTTGTTTTTAAATTTCAGGCAAATTGATGCACTTTAAGTCTTTTCTGTTAGACTAAAAAACAATGTTAATAAAGTTATTCTTTGTTGTAAGTTGATCTATATTTCTTTATTTTGTTTTTTTTTGTTTTCTTTAATGTTAATAAGGATACAATGTTATGCAGAGGTGTACTTATAACAATTTTATAGACAAATTATACTATTTACAGACGCAGCGGAGAGTTGGGGGGCGCAAAATGTTTCTTCCTAGGGGGGGGGGGGGGCGTAACAGAAAATAATTGAGAAGCACTGCCCTACTGTAAGAGAGTGAGGAAGTTCCGGCATGCTCGAGAATGATCCAGAGGGCGGGCGAATGGCTCTTTAGCATGAAGGGAGGGGCTCCCTCCATTCGCCAATCGACCTGTCTGTCTACAACAGATGTGTCTGATTTTATTCCTCGAGCTACTTAGAGATTATGATGAATCCCACAGTGAGATATCTCATTCATAATATCAGAGAACCAGGGTTACCCAAGTAACCTTAAGTTTCAGTTTCAGTTAATAGTGGTCATAATGGGTGTGTGTGTGTGTGTGTGTGTGTGAGCGCATGTGTGTAAGAGTGTCAATTCAATGGTGTGCCATTATGGTAACCATGGATTTCACCATATTATCCCAACATCTCTCCCTTTTCATCAAACAACCATCCTTTCTTTTGTTAGAGGCATGCCAAGGGACTGGGGTTTATATAGGAATGCTGAAACCACTCCAGAAGATCCACTGACAATCCCTATCTGTCTTATGTTATATCAGAACCAAACTACCTTACCAAAAGAACACTGTCTGGGGGAGTGGGAAGGTTTTGATCAGGTTCTATAGGCTGACATGGGTCCCAGCCAACAAGCCAGGGCTGACAAGTAGTGGGGAAATGGGACGTGAAACGGTGGGCTCGTGAGTCATCCCAGCCCTGTCACTTCAAACGTTGGAGTGCTCAACCCGCTCCCGCCTCGCTACTCTGCCGCCAGATGGCCTATCGAGCAGGAGCAGGCAGGATGTGGGACCCGGAGACGCTAAATTGCTACCATTCACTTTTCTCTCCCCCTCCAGTATCTAGAAACACGACTTTGACACTGATAAAGTGTGTGTCTGAAGCGTGAAGTGTGTATGGTCAAATTTAACCGGGTGTATAGTTGGGAGATGGTGATGGGATTTGATAAAGGTTTGGAATAGATTATAACCACATTACTTTCAGTGAGTTGGAGGCCTGGATTGTACAGGGTAGGTGTGTGTTGTAAAATAACTTAAATTATTCTTGTTCCTCTCCCTTCATTCCTCTTTTCCCCTGTCTTTCCCTTAATCTACCTTCCCCTGTTTAGAAAAAAAATGAATAACCTCTAGTCTAGCCTGTAAGCTCTACAATATTTGGCCCTGGGTGGATTTAGTGTGTGATGTCTCATTCCATGCGTTACAAATTTCAACCTCTTAGTTGTGCTCCAACATTGTGTATACACAACAACAAAATATGCTGGGTTAAAAACAACCCAGCGCTGGCTAAATAGTGGACAGAACACACGTTGGGTCACTTTGTTGGGTTATTGAGCGATGATCCACTGGGTCAGATCAGAAGACTGGAGGTGTGGTTTACAGAGAATTATTTTTGGCCACCCATGAGAGTAAATTTAATTCTGGTTCATCTGTTCTGTTGTGTTGTCAACAAATGTGAAGGTTTAGCACTGAAAATGTTGTACATTAGTGAGGCGTACACAAGTTGAGTGCCTCAAGCACCTATGTGTATCCCAATATTGGGATATTTCCCACTTTATTATGATATTTAAATATTAATGTTAAATAAATGTATATTAAAATATCTGAAAGCTATGCCCCCAATAGACCACGCCACCTGAAAATAACCTATGGATTACGTTAAAAAAGACCAATCTGCAGTGTCACCCTAGCATGAAAAGTGAATAAAAACCTGACTTGTGGTTAAATTAACCTACGTTTGGGTAATCCAAAGGCATGGCATATTGGGAGCGTGGCTTTCAGATAGTTATTTTTGGCCACCCATGAGAGGAAATGTAATTCATGTTCATCGTGTTAAGTTTGTACATTGCCAATTTTATTTATCCTGTATTTTATTTGCGTATTATATATTTTAATATAAAAATGAATAACTTTATTTAATATTATAAGAAAGTAGTAGTAACTATCCCAAAGTTGGGATATGCTTTCGCAAGTGTTTCCCAAACTCGGTCCTCAGGACCCCAAGGGATGCATGTTTTGGTTTTTGCCCTAATACTACACAGCTGATTCAAATTATCAACGCTTGATGATTAGATGAATCAGCTGTGCAAGAGCAAAACCTAAAACATGCACCCCTTGGGGTCACGGGGTCACGAGGACTGAGCTTGGGAAACCCTGGCTTGGGTGCTTAAATAACTCACATTCTTGTATAAGCCCTTATTAAACCTACAAAAGTGTCAGTGCTCCACCTTAACATTGTTATCAATACAACAGAACAGATTATGTGAATTGACATGTACTCTCACATGTGACCAAAAACAACTGTCAGTTGGGTCACCTCCAGTCTTCTGATCTGACCTGGTGAATCGTAGTGCAATAACCCAGCATCAACAATACAACTTAAATAAAACAATGGGTTGTTTGTGTTTGTGACCCAACTGGCTGGGTCAAAATAACTCAACATGTGTTCTGTCCAATATCTACCCAAATTGGGTTGTTTTTCACCCAGCATTTTTTTGTTGTTGTTGAGTGTACTGGAGTAATTTATTTCACCCAAATCAACATACTTGTGTCTGTCTTGTGTTAAAAATATGTTTGAGGTAAGGTATCACGTTGCAGTAGTGTAGTCTTTTGTAGGCGATTTGGAACTGTTGATACGATTTTGCGGTATGATTAATTGACTTTTGCAATACCTGAAGTACAGCCTCACATTTATTTTTACTGCTCTAATTACGTTGGTAACCCGTTTATAATAGAAATAAGCTCCTCGGGGGGTTGTGATATTTGGCCAATATACCAAGGCTAAGGGTCCTGCGTAAGGACAGACCTTAAACGTGGTGTATTGGCCATATACCACACCTCCTCGGGCCTTATTGCTTAATAAATATAGTCATATGTGAATTAATATGTTGTAATAAACTGTATGCTCAATGAATAAGTTATAAACGGTATGTGAAAAATACAGTAGGCGCGATCTGAAGACTCTTGTCGGTCTTGCAGGTCTTGCACAAAGAAATATGTATTTTCAACACACGGTGGCGACACATCCAACCCTAATCAGAGCCAGATGGCTCGTGCAAGGCAAGCCGCACTCGGCATAGAAGTTTTGGAAGCGTGCGCTGAGAGCTCGAAGGAAAGTAGTGGGACTCCGGAGGAGAGAGAGAAGGAGAGAGGGAAAGAGAGAGAAAGAACTTCGTGCTTTACATTACACACAGACACGGGATAAAGGACGACTGCGTGGACAGTTGTTATATACATTTTGTGTCTTTTAATTTGTAAATCAACGTTTACACGTGCGTTTACGGTTGTAGTGGATGTAAAGGGATTAGAATAGAATCGGGGGAATGTATCCTGCTCGGGCAACAGTGACCGACCGTCTTCCGAGATGTCAACTCAACATTCTCCGGGCCATCATGCTACTCCAGGCCGTTCTAGAGATGACTGCGACCAGTAAGAATGTGACTTTTTATTACGGTGCTACAATGTTATGTCGCATCATCAGAAAAACACGAAACGTTTTATGACATTAATGTTAATATTTTAAGCCATTAATATGGTGATATAAATCTAGTCTATTGGTCGCTAGCCTATATCAATCTATTCGATTGACGTGTCTGCAACAATTTTAATTTCCTCTTTTTAATTGTAATTTTTTCGTGTATTTTTGGGGGGTTATTTTCAAATGGTTATATGGACTTTAAATTCGTTTTCTTTGGCTTTAAAATAGGCTACTTGTTTAAACAAACGTGTTATAATTTATTAGGCTACATTAATAATAACATATCTTACTGTATACAACAAGAGGTAAATTATCTGTGGAAGGTGCTACATAATAGGCGTTCAAGTATTGTTTACCGCCAAGTCTTTTATATTTGAAAGAAAGCCAATTTAAACATTGATTTATAATCTCCAGTATTGAAAGACAAAGGGACTTCTCTTCTCAGGTGATGATGGAGGGGATAACCATCTCACTCCCAGCTGGAGGTCCATTGTGTGGGTCCCTCCATTTGTAATTAAATGTAATCTAAAATGTAATCTATGTAATCCCAAAAGTAATTATTTATCACGAGAGTGCCTACTAGTAACTACTAGTACTACTAGTAATTATGCAAAGTTCTAGAAAGGTCTGGAACTCACCTTTCTGGTAAAAAAAAGTGTTATAAATTGCTCATTTATACTCGTGTACTCATTTTTGAGGCACAAGCTCAAGTATATGTACAAATATTATGAAAATATAAAAAAATCAAAAGAGAGGCAATAGGGCTTTCTAAATATATTCACAATCAAATTATAAACAAATTACTATAAGATTTCAACTTTCTTTATTCTGTAAAATAAAGATGGTGACAATACAAAATTGGCACCATTTCACACAACTTATGACAGAGAATGTTCTGTCCTGCATCCTCGGGGTGATGCAGAGATGCCGTTCAAATGTCTGCACACTTGTTCCAACTTCAGCTTTAAGCATAAAGTGGCTTTGTCTCTCTGTGACCCAGAGAAAGTGGTTTTGTTAAAGTTTTACTCAATTATTTTGTATTTTTTCATGTTGAGAGCTATAAATAAATTTGATAATATTGCAGCGAGATGGGACCACTTTTGCTGCACTGTAAAACATGGCCTGTAATTTTTACAGTAACTTACTGGCAGCACAGTAGCCAGTATGTAACTGTACATTTACAATAAATTACTGGCAGCACAGAAGACAGTAAATTATGGTAGATTTACAGGACCTTCAATTTGAACACAAATTGAACTGCATATTACTGGAACTCCTGACTACAGTAACATACTCTATTTCTAGAATTGACATTGCATTATTGGAAGCACTGTGGTTAGTAAACTGTTGCAGATTTACAGTGCAGGTAGCTAGTGCCAATGACAGGCAGGACGTCTGTTACATGTATTTTAAATAGGTATTTTAATATTATCAATACCTATTTTGTCATTTGTATTTCACTGGCCCGAACTACAATTAACGTAGCCTATTTTGTAACAGTTTAATTATAATGCATGTATTTTCTAATACAAATATATACTAGCAAGTAGCCCGCTTAACTACAACATTCTGGTAGCATAATCTTTTTACTTGCTATGACTGGCCTATTCTTGTTTACCTTCATTTAATACACTGACTGTAAGTAGCTCTGAGCGTCTGCTAAATGACCAAAATGTAAATGTGAAAATGATCACTTCCAAAGCACACTGCTGGATATTATTCGATTGACCTCCGCCCCCAAACAAGGCCACATTTGATCCAAATACAAATAGTTTGACGGTGGAGCTCATTAGAATAATACCCGGCAGTGGTGCTTTGCAAATGCACATTTTCAACATCCACATTTTGGTCATTTAGCAGACGCTCTTGTCCAGAGCGACATACAGTCGGTGCATTCATCTAAGGTTGTTAAACAATAAACACATATCACTGAGAGAGCATGTAAAACGTTGCCGTAAACCATTACTGGGAATGGTGTTGTAGTTAAGGATGCATTGGTCTTCAAAATGTCCTTCATTTGTCGCAAGAGATCTTTTTGATATTTCTTTGCCCATGTCTGGCTAGTGCAAAAATAGTGATGTTATGTTTGACACTGGATCTCTCGAGGCATGTGTTGAAATCGCTAAGCAGTATGCTGATGCCTGTATGACTTTATCACAAGTGTTGTTGAACACCTGATTGCTTTGGTGCGGGACGTCATCTATAATGAGGATGTTGCTCTAAATCTTTGTGACTGGCAGGTGCGGGAGAGTACACTGTGTGTATCAAAGCCTCAAGTAGTGAACCTATTTTCTACACAATTGGCTGGAAAACCTCAATGCTTCAGGAAGCTTTATTTCCTCATCATTAGTGCAAAGTACTTTACAGTAATATTGATGGTAAACGTGCTTCCTGTAAGTTACTGTAGAAAGCAGAGCAATGACACAGTGCAATACTGTAAGAAAGTAAATGCTACTGTAATTATGATATCTTAGTGTTTTACTGTAAATACATGAGATTAGTGCAAGCAGTTTGGCTGTTAAGTATTTGTATATTACCTCATATTTATGAATATTTGGTGTTTTGTATCACTTGCAGAGGAATTAACAAAGGCTCCCAAACAGCTGTGATTATAGGGCAAAACACATCAAAAGGACACAGTTTAATAGTCAATCATCAACAGTTTAAGACCTGGTATCACATTCTGTCCCCTAAATAATAAAAACATTTAGTGCACTACAACCACATATCAGTTCAATGGGTACAGCATTCTCATGAACGGGTGCAACAAATTTTGCCAATTGCAAGGCACATCTCAAAATGTGTTAATGAGCCATCCAATTCTTCCCCTCCCACAAAATGTCTATAATTTTTTATTTACAGAATGCTGCAGTAAATATACAGCAAAACAGAACTTTATTGTTAAATTGTAGTAAAATTACAACAATCGCTTGCAGTGAATATGTAATTATATCATACCAATTCATATTTAGCATTTTATATCACTTGCACCTGTAGAGGGTTTAACAAAAGCTTCTAAACCGGCAGTGAGTACAGGGCAAAATAAATCAAAAGGACATGGCTAAACACTCAACCATTAAAGGTTTGATACTTGATACCCTTCTGATCTGTTCCCAATATACACATAATAGTTGGGGAACTACTACCACATATCACTTAAATTGGTACAGCACTCTCACTGATGGGTGCAACAAGTATAGCCTCGCACAAGACACGCTTCAAAATGTGTTAATGACCACAGCAATACCATGCAGCCACAAAAGGTTTTTGGCGTTCCAAAATTACAGTATTGTAATGTATTCTGTGGGGGTGGTACTGATTTACAGTAAATTACTGGCAGCACAGTAGCCAGTAAATTACTGTAAATTTACAGGAAAAGGTTTTTAGATTCCAAAAATACAGTATGGTAGTGATGTTACGTTTGATACCAGATATCCTAAAGACATCTTAAAGCAGTTTATTTCGAAGCAGTGTGCCAATGCTTGGTTCTCTTTATCAGAAGCACGTGATCAATGATGTCCGAAGATTCGTTTTGTCGAACAACCACCTGATTTGGTTTGGCATTAGTTTTAGTAGAAGAGAAAAAGGCCACACTGTGCACACACTACGGCGTGTGAGACGTCATCTATAATAATATGGCTGTTCTAAATGATTTTGACCAGCAGGTGCCGCTAGTATACCCTTTGTTGATCAAAGCCTCGAGTAATGAATCTATTTTCAATACGATCATCTGGAAATGCTCAATGGTTCAGGAAGCTTCATTTCCCCATCACTACAGTATGGTACTGTATTCTATTGGGTGGTATTGACTTACAGTAAATTACTGGCAACACAGTAGCCAGTAAGTTACTGTAGATTTACAGGAAGAATATATTTTTAAATTGTATGGTACTGTATTCTGTGGGGTACATCATTCTCACTAATGGGTGCAACAAATACAGCCTCTTACAAGGCATGCATCCAAATGTGTTAATGAGACAGATAAAAATACAAAAATACAGCAAAACAGGTTATACAATACTTTACTGTATAATTTTACAACAGTGTAGCAGAATGCCATTGAACCACCATAATGCATTGCTATTTACAGTTCTCTAATATAGAATTACAGTAGCTAACTTGGAAAGGTTTGCTGTAAATTTACAGCAATTTGTTACAGTCCAGCATTCCCCAGGCCCTGCCTTTTGATATGCCATATCCCATGCAGGGCTCTGAGCTTCACAATCAGAATAAATCTAGCCTTTGTCTGGATAGGCTAGAAAAGTTGACATGTCACTCCCTATGCAAATGAGGTGTCAGATTTCACATTCGCCATCTCAGCTCCTCTTAGGCAGGTTCAGCTGAAAGGGGAGACTCTGCTATTTAGCTGAGTATACAGAAATGGATGTTGCGCCGTTCACAGACATCTCTGTACAAAAAAAGACTTGGAACTGTTCTAGAACCGCCACTAGTCCCCTAAATAGGGGACATCAAATTGGTTTTAAAGCAAACTCAGTGATACAGTATTGACTGATGCTGAGAGTAATGACTTCAAATGAAATGCCGAGTTCAAGAACATTGGGAAATGGCGGCACTCCAATTGTTGTTTATTTTAAGACAAAAAGTCCACCTCATTTCACCTTTTTATTTTCGGCAGGGCAGTATTAACGCATTTCAAGTTTTAATGTCACATGCACAAGTATGGTGAAATGCTTTCTTGCAAACTCAAAACCCAACAATGCAATAATTAATTAATAACAATGTAATACTAGAAAGGAAAAAAAACACGAGAATTAAGAAGAAATATTAAGAACACAATAAGAAAGTAAGCATACTATATACAGGGTCAGTTCCAATACCGTATTTACAATGTGCAGGGATACTGGAGTGATAGGGGTGGATATGTATAGGGGTAAGGTGACTAGGCAATAGGATATATAATAAACAGAGTAGCAGCAGCTTGTATGTGAGTGGGTGTGCGTGTGTGTAGAGTCAGCATAAATGTACGTGCATGTTATATGTGAGTGAGCAGATGATGGAGTGAGTGTGCATAGACCATGCTAAACTTAAAGATCAATAAAGATACAAGGTTAACTGAAATAGTCTGTGTAGCTATTTTGTTAGCTATTTATCAGTCTTATTCAGGCCTACCACCGTCATGTCGTCAGCAAACTTAATGATGGTGTTGGAGTCGTGCATGGCCACACAGTCGTGGGTGAACAGGGAGCACAGTAGGGGACTAAGCACACACCCCTGTGGGGCCTCTGTGTTTAGGGTCAGTGTGGCGGAGGTGATGTCGCCAACCCTCACCATCTGGGGTCGGCCCATCAGGAAGTCCAGGATCCAGTTGCAGATGGAGGTGTTCTGGGTACGAGCTTGAAGGGGACAATGGTGTTGAACGCTGAGCTGTAGTCAATGAACAGCATTCTCACATAGGCATTCCTCTTATCTAGGTGGATGAGGGCAGTGTGGAGTGCAATTAAGATTGCGTCATCTATGGATCTGTTGGGACGTTATGCAAATTGAGGTGGGTCTAAGGAAGCCTAGAAGAACTTCCAGGCTTCCTTCATAACGGTCAATTGTGAATGAGAGAAAAAAATAATTACAGGGGCAGTTTGGTCAAACTAATGGCGTTCGAATTGTCCACCGGAAAGACGGACATGCTGGGGTAACAATTACATAACCAATGTTCTGTAGTAATACTAGTCCCGGGAGAATAGGACTTAAGCCAAACAA
Organism: Oncorhynchus tshawytscha; assembly: GCF_018296145.1. Classification (NCBI taxonomy): domain Eukaryota; kingdom Metazoa; phylum Chordata; class Actinopteri; order Salmoniformes; family Salmonidae; genus Oncorhynchus; species Oncorhynchus tshawytscha. The sequence goes on along the minus strand of NC_056429.1, from coordinate 40,355,780 downwards.
TCATTCTCCTCCCCACACTTAACCTGTGAAAGGTTATAAACATCCCATGACTCTATATAAACTTTTTAACTGCTCTATATAACCTTCATAACTGCTGTCTATAGGAGGAAGATGCCCAGATTGGTGTCTGTGGCCTTATGTGAAGTATTGGATAGTTTGGAACGGAGGACATTGGACATTCATTTCCAATTTTGGTTTGCCCTCTTGTGAATCAAATAGGGTTTTCATGTGTTACCCAGTTTGTCTTTGTGTGATTAATCTCCAGCTAGAAGATGTGTCTGGGTTTGTTTGGATTACACCAGTCCTCCCTATTGGTTTTGGATATTATTTACAATGGTTGGAGGAGGCAGAGCTTTCTAAAGCCATATTCTGGAATGCCACTCTCTCTCTCAGACTAGAGTCAGGAGCCCAGAATGTTAATCCAAGATACTTCACTGTCTGAGTTATAACCCCTTCACATGGGGTTTTATAATGGAACAGGAATAGAGGAGGAGGAAAACTCACCCCCTCGTAACCATTTCACATCTCAACCAGCAGACTGGAAAAGAGGAGTGGAATGAAACAGCTATTCGGAATCGGCCGTGATACAGTCTCATTCTCTTACTCTTTCATAACAGTCAGAGGGCTATAAATCATTTGGGTGGAACTACCTCGACGGCAGATTTTGAATGAGACAGAATGTTGACATTAAAGGCACTATACCTTTTAAAAAACTCACCCCGTGGACTCTGTCTCTTTCAGGGAGACTCTGAAAAGTCCTCGCCCTCCTCAGCTCTGATAGCTGAGCTCTTATACCCCTTTCTCATCTCTTCTCCTAATGCATGGTACAGTAACTCAGCCATCCACTAGTGCATCTTTAAAAGCCTTCTCAGACTTCCAGGAATGTGGAAGATTAACTATATGTGTGAAACAGATGTAGTGTGTGTGTGTGTGTGTGTTTTTGGGACAATTTGGGTCCAGTTTGAAGCATCTGGAAAGAAAAGAAAGTCACACACCTATTAATCAGCACTAAGTCATAAATCATACACTCCACGCCCCTTGTTACTTTCAAACAACAGTGTGTAAAGTATGTCATGCAATAGCAATTACCTATTTCCCCTTTGTTAATAACCTCAGATGTTTGCCAAGTTTATATGGCAGTATTGCTCAACATACACAATGTTTGGAAGATGTCTTGTCTTGGCTTTTTGTTTAATTGATGGTTATAGAATTCTTGTGGATTGTTACATAAAACTGATGGATGTGGATTAGATGAAAAAATTTAATACGACCAATATAAGACATCCATTTTTTTATTTAATTTGTTTACCCTCAGTCTCTTTCCTCAATTTATGATTGTTGTATGTTTGGGCTTGTAGTGATTGTAGTGAAGCAACTGGGAGTAGTAGCAGAGCTACACTGTTACAGAAAACTTTAAATTATATAATGTTTTGTATTACAATAAAATACTCAAACGTTTCATACTGTAAATTATAGTGCATTGTGGGAAAATGTTGTGGGCGGGGAAAGAATTGTTTTATTTCGAATGGTACTGTAATTCCACTCTACAGAATACATTACAGTTTTTTTGGTAGGGAGGTTACGTTTGATACCGGAGCGCCGAGGCATGTGTCAAAATCGCTAAGCAGTTTACTTTGAAGCAATATGCTGATGCCTGTATCCCTTTATTAGAACCACGTGATCAATGGCGTCCGAAGCTTTGTTTTGTCGAACAACCACCTGATTTGGTTTGGTATTGGTCTTGGTAGAAGTAAAAAATGCTACTATGCGCACGTGCTACAGCGTGTGGGACGTCGTCTATAATAATCTCACTGCTCTAAATTGTTTTGACCAGCAGGTGCCACTAGTGTACACTGTGTTGAGCAAAGCCTCGTTTAATGAACCTATTTTCAACAGAATTGGCTGGAACTTCAAACCTTAAGGAAGGTTAGTTTCCCAACACTACTTTTTGGAGCACCAAAGACCTTTTGACCACTATAGTTGGTATTTTTTATTACTTGCAATTCTAGAGGCTTTAAAACTGGCAGCGTCTACAGGGTAACTAGACCAAAAGGACACAGCAGAACTATCATCCAGTTAAAGTTTAAGATTTGTTGCCACTTCAATCTGTCTCCTTGACATAATATATTGATAAGGCATTATAACCACATAAGAGTTAAATTGGTACAGCATTCTTACTCATGGGTGTAACAAATATAACCTCTTACCAGGCATGCCTCAAAATATGTTATTGAGCCAGATAGAACAATACCATGCACCCACTAGAGGTCCATTTTTTTGCCGCTCTAAAGATACAGTACGGTACTGAATTCTGTGGGGTGGAATTACAGCAATTTCCCACAATTACAGTATGCTGCAGTAAAAGGTTTCCAAGTGTTTCACTGATGATAATGCCTAAACTGACTGTATAAATGACAGTTTTCCGTTACAGCGTATGTCACTCTCCCCTTGCAACCTCATGCTATTTAAGCATACGTATTCACGTTCCTTTGTCATCTAAAATCCTTCTGAGAAACACCATCTCCCCAGAAAGATTAGTTAAAAAAATTTAAAAAATAGGTTGGGACTGGGAGTTTTAGTCTTGGGAATATGATTCGAGGCTAAACATTGTCCACTCTCATGTCATATCCTCGTTTTGTCTCTGCCCTCGCTGTGCTAGAGAGAGGGTTTCATAAAGTTTCTTCATTACGAACTGAAGCCAAGCATGGAAAACCCCTTCCTGTAATTACTGACTCTACATTGCACAGTGGAGGTGAGGGCATGGCGGAGAGAAAAACCTCCTCTGCATATCCATGGGCTCAAGAGTTTAACAGATATGGAAAAGGGAGGTTGGCTCTTTGCTGTAGATCTGACTTGTTCTTTAAAACTCCTATTGTAGCTAAGGGCCTCGTTCCCTTGACTCAGTGTCAAAAATGTGCCTAAATGATCAGTTATTTGATAGAAGAATGACATTGATTATTTAAGAAGATACTTAAAAGGTGCCATTATTAGACATGCATCAATGCACCCCATGGGTTGTTTAGGCTATTCAATAATGTAGGCATTATGCCAATGTAGTAAAAATATATGTACATTTCACTGAAAGGTATAAAATTACATTTAAAAGCCTGTTACATTCTTAAGCCTGTTTGCATTGCATTAAGGACTTAAGGCTCTCAAACACTGCACCGAATGTGGGTCTATCATTTGGGAAATCTAGCGTTCGTCTGCCGATCAATCAGTGTGCTGTGTTTTAGGGATCACCCCCTGTCAACATCTGACTGCCAACATTTTTCAAGCAGTTCGACATGTAAAATCGGTGCACACCCGGTTCACAAATTACGTTCAGAGCTGCTAAGTAATCTTGCCCAGCAAACGCTATTGGTGTGTCTGAGCACTTAACTTATTTGGGGTAGGGGGCAGTATTGGGTAGCTTGGATGAAAAACGTGCCCAAATTAAGCTGCCTGCTACTCAGCCGTAAAAGCTAGAATATGCTAGAAAAGCTAGAATATGCTAGAATATCCGAGTTCCCAGACAGGTTAACCTGGTTAACCTGTCTAGGACTGGGGAACCCCCCCGCAACTGCCAATGAAAGTGTAGGGCGCCAAATTCGAAACAACAAAAATCTCATAATTAAAATTCCTCAAGCATACAAGTATTTTACCATTTTAAAGATAAAATCCTCGTTAATCCAGCCACAGTGTCTGATTTCAAAAAGGATTTACAGCGAAAGAACCACAAATGGTTATGTTAGGTCACCACCAAGCCACAGAAGAAAGAAAATCAGCCAAAGAGAGGAGTCACAAAAAGCACAAATAGAGATAAAAATGAATCACTAACCTTTGATGATCTTCATCAGATGACACTCATAGGACTTCATGTTACACAATACATGTATGTTTTGTTTGATAAAGTTCATATTTATATAAAAAAATCTGAGTTTACATTGGCGCGTTACGTTCAGTATTTCTAAAACATGCGGTGATTGTGCAGAGAGCAACATCAAATTTCAGAAATACTCATAATAAACATTGATAAAGATATGACTATTGTACATGGAACTTTAGATAATCTTCTCCTTAATGCAACCACTGTGTCAGATTTCAAAAAAGCAATAATCGTGCAATAATCTGAGTACAGCCTTTAGGCAACAAAGCAGCCAAAAAGATACCCGCCATATTGGGTAGTCAACATTACTCAGAAAAAAAAAAAATAATATTCACTTACCTTTGATGATCTTCATCAGAATGCACTCCCAGGAATCCCAGTTCCACCATTAAATGTTTGGTTTGTTCGATAATGTCCATCAGTTATGTCCAAATATCTTCTTTTGTTAGGGCGTTTGGTAAACAAATCCAAAAGCGTGTTACAGCCCGTAGAAAACTTCATTAATCTTCCAACCGAACAATTCCTTTGTCTGTACAAATGAAGTGGAACGTAGCTACCTTTCACGTGAGCGCCAGACAGAGGCTGTGGCACTCTGCCAGACCACTCACTCAAAGAGCTCTTATGAGCCCCTCCTTTAGAGTAGAATCCTCAAAACAGTTTCTAAATACTGTTGACATCTAGTGGAAGCCTTGAGAAGTGAAACATAACTAATATCCCACTGTATCTTCAATGGGGGCTGAGTTGAAAAACCACAAACCTCAGATTTCCCACTTCCTGGTTGGATTTTTTTCTCAGGTTTTTGCCTGCCATATGAGTTATGTTATACTCACAGACATCATTCAAACAGTTTTAGAAACTTCAGAGTGTTTTCTATCCAATACTAATAATATATTAGCATCTGGGACTGAGTAGGAGGCAGTTCACTCTGGGCACGCTATTCATCCAAAAGTGAAAATGCTGCCCCCTATCCCAAAGAAGTTATGGAACGCGTTGCATGCAGACTGGCAAAATCTCTTGTCGCCTAAAATTAGGCCTTCATACGTTGCCACACTCTCTCAGAGCTGATTTAAAAAAATACTTAACAGGATTCCTAGCCAAAGATTAATATTTATTTTAAAAATGAAAATATATATGCAATTTATCAGTCAACAGTCATTTTTCCTTGCTCTGTCCTTAAGTTTAAAAAAAACATTCTCCCAAAGATGTGACAGGCAGCATCAGGTTTCTCTCCATGAAGAAAGGCTTTTATGCATTCATAATTTCCCACAGCATCATGTCCATCTAGGAACAGATCACTCATATATGCTTCCCCAGAGCAGAGCAGAGCTAGAGTAGCAGTGGTTGTGGTGACTGGTGATGGGGCTAATGTTGGCTGGCTGGCTCGTATATCTGAGAAACAGTCTGTCTGAGGAAGGGTCACCTCCTTGCCTTCTCCCTGCCACCCATGACATCAGGGATTTGGATGGGGATGCCTTGGCACTTGGCAGGCACCCGCTGCTGCCACTCCTAGCTCTTAAACTAAAATCACCCCAAGGATCACTCTCCTTCTCTCTCTTGCTCTCTCTTTTTTTTCCTTCTCTCCCTCTTTCTTTCTCCCTATTCCAATTTTTTTCTCCAAACTCAGCCCAGGATCACTCTCTTGCTGTCTCTCTTTTCTTTCTCTTTCTCCCACTTACTAGCTCATTCTCCTTTTTTCTTCCCATTTCTGTCCCACTCCCTCACCCTCATGTTGTCGCAGCTCTACTGTACCTGGCTGGTGTACTGTTCGGGTTGGCTGTGGATCCACACTTGGCTGCTGTTATCTGAGTTGACTGGCACGCTGTTCTTGGCATGGCTGTGTGTGTTTACTCACTGTGTTCTGTGTGAGAGGAAAAAGGCAGAAAGGAATGGATTTGTGACTGGGTTTGAGCTTTCGAAATCCAGCTTCTGTTCTGTTCTCTCCCCTCACCTCAAACATTCTGCTTGCGCTGTGAAAACCAATGGACCATCAGTTTAGTACCAGGAATCAGAAATGTGTTAGTTCACATCACTTGATTAATAGAAATCGGTGCCTTCAGAAAGTATTCGCACCACTTGACGTGTTCCACATTTAGTTGTGTTAACAGCCTGAATTTAAAATGGATAATGTCAAAGTGTAATTATGTTTTTAGAAATGTTTACAAATGAATTAAAAATGAAAAGCTGAAATGTCTTGAGTCAATAAGTATTCAACCCCTTTGTTATGGCAAGCCTAAATAAGTTCAGGAGTAAAGATTTGCATAACAAGTAACATAAGGTTCATGGACTCACTCTCTATGCAATAATAGTGTTTAACATGACTTTTGAATGACTACCTCATCTCTGTACGCCACACATATAATTAGCTGTAAGATCCCTCAGTCGAGCAGTGAATTTCAAACAGATTCAACCACAAAGACCAGGGAGGGTTTCCAATGCCTCGCAAAGGGCACCTATTGGTAGATGGGTAAAATAAACTGATATTGAATGTCCCTTTGAGCATGGTGAAGTTATTAATTACACTTTGGATGGTGTATCAATAAACCCAGTCACTACAAAGATACAGGCGTCCTTCCTAACTCAGTTGCCGGAGAGGAGGGAAACCACTCTGGGATTTCGCACAGCAAAGTCAATGGTGTAAATTTAACTCTGAAAGTAAATGTCACTCATTTTCAGTGAACATATGAGTCCCACTGTACTGGTGTTAAAATAATCTCCTCACAATTATCCCAGTGGGAAAGCAACATAATGCTGGTCTCGCTCTTGGCAGAGATTCCATTTAGAGCTTAGTGGCAGAGACGAACTCTGTGAGATAAACTTCCAAATTGATAGTGCTATTTGTTTAGGTGATTTTACAGCAAGCTAGCTGCTTCACATTGCTGATATTGATATTTGGTATTATTGTGTGTAGCTATGTTTTCTAGCTAGCTACATAGCTAGACAGCTAGTCAGCCCAGGGAGAGGGAGATCATTGCATTGTGGGTTTTGTAATAGACTTGAGCTGAAACAGACCCCCCAAAAAACACAGTTCTACCAATCTTCTTATTACAACAAAATGAAACATTTGTTCACAGAAAACATTGCTTTCAGATATTAGTGTTATTTAACAGTATTAATAATAGGAATTTGGGATGGATTATCCCTTTAAACATTGAGCATTTCCATCCAATTGTGTCAAAAATAGGTTCATTACTCGAGGCTTTGATCAACACATTTTAATGTTACACTAGTGGCACCTGCTGGTCAAAATAATTTAAAACACTCAAATGACACGCTGTAGCATGTGCACAGGGTAGCCTTTTAGTCTTCTACCAAAACCAATACCAATGATTCTGGTTATACTGACAAGATGCATGTCTCTCCGCCTTAACAATTGGAGTCGTTGTCCACAAAGTGGCACGGCGGGCTGTCTTGCTACCTCCTATCCTTTCTTTGGATTGGTGGATACATCTCATATTGTAACTTTTTGAATATTCAATGAGGATTTTTGACGTCAACCGCCTGTATTCAATGGAAAGAAAGGCTATGCTACTAAGCATCTCGAGGCCTCCCTCTTCCTCTCAGCCAATACCAAACCGGTGGTTGTTTGACAAAGTGAAGCTTCGGACGTTCTTCTGATAAAGAAGAATCAGCACACTGCTTGGAAGTAAACTGCTTAGGGATTTTGACGCATGCGTCAGCGCTCCGGTATCAAATGTAACACCACTACTTGCAAGGTGATGTGTAATTCCTATTGGAATCCAGCCAGAGTTAGGATAGCCAACAGTGGGCAATTGACTGTCAGGGTTAGGAAACTCACCTAAAACACTACTTAAAGCAATTTTAACCAGAACAACCATTTCAGTAACAGGTACAATAAATATAACTAACTCATTGGATTAGTTTAGAGAAATGTATGTTATTTATCTTTGTGTTGATGCAATAGAGCATGCTGGGAAATATGATAATGATGGGTGTGGTTTTACTCTTTTACTCTCCACAGTGTAGAACAATAACTCTAATTATTAACACCAACACTGGGGGTTCTTTTACACCACTGAGTGTTCATTTCACTCGTAAAAAGTTAATTTAACTCCTGAATCAACACTAGAAATGTTACACTGAAAAAGCAACACTGGACAATTTGCTGTGCACAGTGAGGCCAATGGTGACTTTTAAAAAGTTATGGAGTTCAATGGCTGTGATAGGAGAAAACTGAGGATGGATCAACAACATTGTAGTTACTCCACTATACTAAACTAAATGACAGAGTGAAAAAAAGGAAAACCTGTGCAGAAAAAAAATATTCCAAAACATGCATCCTGTTTGCAAAAAGGCACTAAAGTAAAACTGAAACATTTTTAGCAAATAAATGAACTTTATGTCCCGAATACAACTGTGGTGGTGGCTGCATCATGTTATGGGTATGATTGTCATCGTCAAGGAGTAGGGGATTTTTTAGGATAAAAATAAACAGAATAGAGTTAAGCACCAGGAAAACCTGGTTCAGTCTGCTTTCCAGCAGACACTGGGAGACAAATTCACCTTTCAGCAGGACAATAACCTAAAACACTGGAGTTGCTTACCAAGAAGACGTTGTATGTTCCTGAGTGGCCTAATTACAGTTTGACTTAAATTGGCTTGAAAGCAATGATCAACAACCAACTTGACAAAGCTTGAATATTGTTTTTAAAGAATAACGTGCAAATATTGTACAATCCAGGTGTGCAAAGCTCTTAGAGACTCACCCAGAAAGACTCACAGCTGTAATCGCAGCCAAAGGTGACTCTAAAATGTATTGACTCAGGGGTGTGAATACTTATGTAAATTAGATATTTTTTGCAAAAATGTCTAAATACATGTTTTCACTTTGTCGTTATGGAGAATTGTATGTAGATGGGTGCGAGGAAAAACAAATATTTAATCCATTTTGAATTCAGGGTGTAACACAACAAAATGTGGAATAAGTCAAGGACTTTTTGAAGGCACCAAAATACCATGTTAATTTCCCTCGTGACAGTCACTGTTTCTCTTTCACTGTTTCTCTCTCTCTCTCTCTCTCTCTCTCTCTCTTGCTCTCTCTCTCTCTCTCTCTCTCTCTCTTGCTCTCTCTCTCTCGCTCTCTCTCGCTCTCTCTTGCTCTCTCTCTCTCTCTTGCTCTCTCTCTCTCGCTCTCTCTCGCTCTCTCTCTCTCTCTCTCGCTCTCTCCTGGTGAGTTGTTGAGGTAGCACTCTCCTCTCTACAGGTGTTTCTGGTGAGAATAACGTCTGGCTAACTAGCACCCTGAGTGCTAAAACAGGCCAGTTTGGATTGCAGGAAATGTCATTTTACGGGCCTCTAATGATTTGTGTTCATTACGGAGCTATGTTAAGGCAAAAAAAAAAACGCTTCCTTATTACCATGGTTCCTTATTACCACAGTCTCTGTGAGTAGAGAGAGGAACATAGGCTTAAGAAGGCAAAGTTGATTTGGCGGTACTATATAGTTGTGTGTACTTTTTTGTACTGAACCTGCTTGGCCTCCACATTAAGCTGTTTAGCAGTACTCCGCCTCTATTTTACCCTGTTTGTTTAACATACAAACGTGTGTTTAACTCTTCTCTTCTTTTACTGGTTGGTAATTAGTTTCAGTAGCCGTACAAACTTTAATCCTGCTGTAGTCTGAAGGTTAGGAAATCTACTCTCTTTGAAGATTAGTTCCTTTAAAGAGGGTTAGGTCTAAGCCAGTGGTTGGGCACGCCGACTCTGGCCACCGAATGCACCGTGTATGTTGTAGCAGCTCAATGAGAGGCATTTATAACAGGATTGGGGGAAGTCTAGGCCATTATCATCCCATTGTTTTAGGGAGGATAACTGAGGCTTGGTCGATTGGTGTTGCTTCTGTGTGTCAAAGAAAGGACGACCAAAGTTGGGTCATGAGTAATCTGCCTGTTGAGGCGCCTGGAAATATTTGTGTTATTGGAGAAAGAGGAAAGATGATGTTTATTCTCTGCTGTAGACTTATATGCCATCAAAATGACATTGTTTGGAAGAAGACAGTTGATTTTTCTGTAGTTTTTTTGGAACCTTACGTTTTTACGATGGATTCAAAGTCACTGACAGCAACTTCTTATGAGGAATTCACTCCTGTCTCCTGTGTTGCCTCCTGACGCTTTATTCCCCCGTTCCCTTTCTACTCTCCAAAGGGATTCAGTTAGTAAAGTAATACTTTGTATTTAAGACTGCTGAGGGATTAGGCCTATGGTTTCCAGGGGTCTCCACTGCCCTGACTGTTCACAGAGCCCCAGCCTCCACAGCCTCCGAGCTTCAGTCAAACAGAAACGAGCAGGACACAGCCTGTTTGTATAGGCTCAGCCTTTGTCACATTGTTCCCATCAGTGGCTGACAATTAAACAGCAGTCCTTGTTTGCTCAGCCACTCCATTCAGGAACAAAAGGCTTGAGGACTGAGGAGCCCTTACTACTACTGCATGACTGGGGTGGTTATGGCATTTTGACCCTGCCTGTGTGTGTTGCAGGAGTCTCCAAGAGGCTAGTGCAGGCAAGGGCCACCTACCACCCTGGCATCAATAGAAGCAATTTAACTCACTCCCTCTTCACCGGCTCTAATTCTTCTTTGAAGACAGAGCTATTAGTCTCTTTCAGTCTTTTGCTATTCCTCTTTCTCTGTCACTGTTTTTCTCTCACTCCCACTCTCTCTCTCTCTCTCTCTCTCTCTCTCTCTCTCTCTCTCTCTCTCTATACTCCCCTCTATCTGTCTCTCTCTCTCTCTCTCTCTCTCTCTCGCGCTCTCTCGCTCTCTCTCGCACGCAATTTTGCTCTCTCTCTCTCTCTCTCTCTCTCTCTCTATACTCCCCTATATCTGTCTCTCTCTCTCTCTCTATACTCCCCTATATCTGTCTCTCTCTCTCGCGCTCTCTCTCTCGCGCTCTCTCGCTCTCTCGCGCGCAATTTCGTTCTCTCGCTCTCTCTCTCTCTCTCCCTTTTCTCCCCCTGTCCTCTACTCTTGTGACCACACCGACCAAGGAATCCAGAAATAAAAGGCTTCATTTGGTTCATTCTGAGTGATCATTAGCCAAGGACCCAGCCACGGCCCACAAGGACTCTGCCCAAGTATGTGCCGACAGAGGGGAACCAATGGTGATGTACAGTGTGGTGCCAGGACAAAATTTGGGCCGTCTGGGACCAGGCTGAGACCTTAGGGAGTTAGAGCTCCCTCTGCAGCCCCTCAACCCCCTTGAAACCCCCTCAAACCTGGGAAAGAGATCTCACCCACCTCCCCTAGCATATTCACAGAGGCATTACAAAGGATGGAAGCCACTTAGAGCTCTGCAGGCTTGATGCGCTAACCAGTGGGTGAACCTTTTGAAGAGGAGCCCTGATTTCTCAATTTGTCTGCCCATTGTCGAGGTATTTACTTGAGACGAGAGCCACTTAAGAGCCCTACTGGCTGGATGTGTTAACCAGAAGCCAGTAGGCCCTTTGAAGGAGGACTTAGACTTCTGTTTGATGTCTCAGTGTTTGTGGGCAAGGTGGAATATGTCGGAATGGTAATGGAAGGAGGAGTTCAATTCCTTATTGGAGCTCCTGGCCTGGACCTTCTGCATTGTGAGCAGACAGAGGCTCTCCCACAATCTGAGTATCAAACAGATCCCCTATCTCAGAGGTGTGTGTGAATGTGTGGATGTGAGCCAGACCAGAGCATGTTGAGTACACATTATAGTTCAGCAGAGACCAGGAATGAATGCGTTTATCCTGCGGGATGGGGAATGTCACTTGGCCTCCATGGAATCTCTCAGAGGTTGAGCGTTGAAGGGAACGTTTTCTTTACCTGTTGGAGAGGCCTTTTTTTTCATATTCCCACTTTTAACAGTTATTTCATTTCCCGGTTGATGTTTACCAAATCTGGCACCAGGGTTTTGGAGCCGGCCAAAGTTCAGGTTCACCCTTTGGTGCCTCTCTCTGTACCCCCATTGCTGAGGCTTCTCTTACTGAGAGCATCAATTTCAACAGCGTCGGAAATGAAACTACATCGCCTCCTGAGTTTCGGAGAGACAGAGAAGGAGGCACTGTCTACGAGAGAGAGGAGAGACAGAGAAGGAGGCACTGTCTACGAGAGAGAGAGAGAGAGAGAGAGAGAGAGAGAGAGAGAGAGAGAGAGAGAGAGAGAGAGAGAGAGAGAGAGAGAGAGAGAGAGAGAGAGAGAGAGAGAGAGAGAGAGAGAGAGAGAGAGAGAGAGAGAGAGAGAGAGAGAGAGAGAGAGAGAGAGAGAGAGAGAGAGAGAGAGAGAGAGAGAGAGAGAGAGAGAGAGAGAGAGAGAGAGAGAGAGAGAGAGAGAGAGAGAGAGAGAGAGAGAGAGAGAGAGAGAGAGAGAGAGAGAGAGAGAGAGAGAGAGAGAGAGAGAGAGAGAGAGAGAGAGAGAGAGAGAGAGAGAGAGAGAGAGAGGTCAGACAGTAAACTTTTCAATACAAGAGAGAAAGACAAGGTCTCGCTCCAGTGGCGCGCACATGAACAAATCTAAGGACATCACTGACGCGATGTGATCATTCTCACTCATTTTTCAGAATAAAAGCCTTAAACTATGTCTAAAGACTGTTCACACCCTGTGGAAGCCATAGGGAAAGGAATCTGGTTGATATCCCTTTAAATGGAGGATAGGTTTGCAATGGAACAGAGTAGTTTCAGAAAAACAGCACTTCCTGGTTGGATTTTCCTCAGGCTTTTGCCTGCAATGCAAAACTTTTTGCCTGCAAAACTATATGCATATTCTAGCTTCTGGGCATGAGAAATAGGCAGTTTACTTTGGTAACGTTTTTTATCCAAACATCAAAATACTACCCCCTAGCGTCAAGAGGTTTTAAAAGGGAATGGAAGCTCTAAATCACATGGTCGTGATTTTGTGACCTGTCTGACCTGCGTTGCTGCAGCACTAAGCTTAAAGACGAGAAGGGTTTTACCTCCCCACACGCAGCGTCATTAAGCTCCACCACAATAGTTATTTACCTCCACATCAGTCTTTCTGTAGTGGAATTGGCCCCAAATGCCCCCAACCTAGGCGTCAACAATTGTTCATTGGAAACCAATGTTTTCTATAACACTGTTTTAGTAATAGTGCTGTCTGGAAGATACGCACCCTCAGGGCCATGGGCCAGGCTTGTTCCACGGGAGGGAGGGAGGGAGGGAGGGAGGGGAGGGAGGGAGGGAGGGAGGGAGGGAGGGAGGGAGGGGGAGGGAGGGAGGGAGAGGGAGGGAGGGAGGGACCCGTCCCTGCTTCCCTATTTTGGTCATTGTGGATTCTTATTTATGACATGCACCGTCGGCCCGCTGATTTGGTATGGCCGCCCGGTGCGGCCCACCAAGTGGAGTAGAGCACCGTAACACTGACTGGTTGTGATTCATGACTGTTTGAGAGGGCAGTCCAAACACTGGACAGATCAAGACAAGCTTGCTGTTATTGTTTGCCTTCAATGTGTATGTGTGTTCCAGAGAGCTGTGGCTGTGTGAGAGCTTGGCAGGCCGTGTCGCTTGTCTGTTTGTGCTCCCCGTCCACACACACCACCAGCCTGCCCCCCCCACACACACACAAATGCACGCAAGCACCAATCCTCGGAAGGTTGGGTGAATTGATGGTTGCCCTTTGATCGGAGAGAGTTATAGTGACTTAAATGTATGAGCCTCAGAGTAAATGGTCCCTGCGATGGCTCCAACAGCCTGGACACACACTCTCTCTCTTTGGTTAGCCTCCTGACGCTCTCTGCAGGCCCACAGTCACATGAACCACAGACTACAGGCTTGTGATGAGTTTTTATGAGATTTTTATTCTCTGTGAAACTGATTTTCAGTATATCTACTAGCTACATGTACACTAGTACGGATTCGTCGATAGACCATAAAGGCCTACTAACAGTATGAGAGTTCTTTGGCGAAACCTTCTGATGATGTACAGTTTTAGATTTATTTCGGTATGTTTCGAGGTATGATTCAATTTGCAGGTCCAGATGAAAATAAACCACAAAGGAAACCTAGTCAGTTGTACAACTGAATTCCTTCAACTGAAATGTGTCTTCCAAATTTAACCCAACCCCTCTGAACCCAACCCCTCTGAATCAGGGGGGGGCTGCCTTAATCGACATCCACGTCTTCGGCGCCCGGGAAACAGTGGGTTAACCGCCTTGCTCAGAACGACAGATTTTTACCTTGTCAGCTCTGGGATTCGATCCAGCAACCTTTCCGTTTACTGGCCCAACGCTCTAACCACTAGGTTACCTACGGTGTGTGTGTGTGTGTGCGTGTGTCTGCCGTGTGTGCTGTGGGAGAGCTTGGCGGGCCGTGTCGCTTGTCTGTCCATCAGTATGTCAGTCTCTTTGCGCTCCCCATCCATCCCTGGAACATTCTGTCATTATTTTTGTTGTAGATTCAGAATTGATTATTGGATTCCCCCCTACAGCACGGTGTATCATAGCCGATGTCATGGTTGTGGTTTGGTCCCTGGACAGTCACGGTGACAGGCAGATGGATTCCCCTCTACAGCACGGTGTGACCCGCTGTCTGACCTTTCCAAATGCACTCTAGTTTTATTAGTTCATCAATTAACTCTCAAACCGGATTTCGAGAAGGGAGTGTGTACAGGAAGTCTGTATTAGCACGTGTTAATAATTCTCTGTGTGTGTCCAATTCCTCTGCTGCGTCCCCCCCCCTTCAAACGACAAATTATTCATCTCCCCCTCATTACTAAAACTGTCGTGCCACACACATGCACACATGTACACACACACACACACACACACACACACCACCAGCCAGCCCCCCCCACACACACACATACACACAAACACCAATCCTCGGAAGGTTGGGTAAATTGATGGTTGCCCTTTGACCGGAGAGAGTTATAGTGACTTAAATGAATTAGCCTCAGAGTTAATGGTCCCTGCGATGGCTCCAACAGCCTGGACGCACACTCTCTCTCTCTTTGGTTAGCCTCCTGACGCTCTCTGCAGGCCCACAGTCACATGAACCACAGACTACAGGCTTGTGATGAGTTTTTATGAGATTCTTATCTACCAGCTACATGTCTACTTGTATGGATTCTTCAATAGACATATAGACCTACTAACGGCATTATCATTATCATACAATTTTATATATTATTACTGAACAAAAATGTAAATGCAACATGCAACAATTTACAGTAAATAATTGAATTAGGCCCTAATCTATGGATTTCACATGACTGGGTAGGGGCGCAGGCCTGGAAGGGCATAGACCCACCCACTGGGGAGCCAAGGCCAGCCTTCCCCTCCTCAGACGATCCCGCAGGTGAAGAAGCCGGATGTGGAGGTCCTGGGCTGGCGTGGTTACACGTGGTCTGCGGTTGGAGGCGCCTTATGGTAGAGAAATTAACATTCAATTGCGTGTGTTATGGGACCGACACTTTACATGATGCATTTATATTTTTGTTCAGTATATTTGTATGCTTTGAGGTATGATTTAATTAGCAGGTCCAGATGAAAATAAACCACTACTGTGTGTGTGTGTGTGTGTGTGTGTGTGTTTCAGAGAGCTGTGGCTCTGTGAGAGCAAATCTAATTTATTCTTTCTTTTTCAAAACTCTAGAAAAGTACAAAGCAACACGCTATGGTAGGTTTACAGCGTTCGTTGTCGCAGAGGTGGTCTTGGAATGCCACCAAGATGGCCTGGTTGCTTAGTAATGCGAAAGCAATTAGCTGTGGTGCAGAGATATGTGGAATAACACAGAGAATGCAGGTTGGCTGCTGCCTGTGTATGTGTGTGTGTGTATTTACTCTCTAGTAGAAGGTGTATGCCCCCTGTCCCATCTGGATGACTGTGGGTTTTTCATTGCCTGGTAACGGAGGGGGAAAATACTTCCAGCTGCTCTCCGGTTCTCACTTCCTCACCTGGGACAGGGCAATACTTCATTCTTTCTTTTTATCTTGTTTTTCTTTTCTCTCTCTCTCTCTCTCTCTGTCTCTCTGTCTCTCTGTCTCTCTCTCTGTCTCTCTCTCTCTCTCTGTCTCTCTCTCTCTCTCTCTCTCTCTCTCTCTCTCTCTCTCTCTCTCTCTCTCTCTCTCTCTGTCTCTCTGTCTCTGTCTCTCTCTCTCTGTCTCTCTCTGTTTCTCTCTGTCTCTCTCTCTGTCTCTCTCTGTCTCTCTCTCTCTGTCTTTCTCTCTCTCTGCTACAGTACTATACCAGAGAGTCTGCCTGAGTTTCCAGCCTCCAAGCTTACTCCAGTGAGTAAACACACAGTCCATCCCTGCTGTGCACACTGTACCGTGGCCTCTTTCTTAACCTCAACATTATCCAGGGTCCAGAGCCAGGGCCTTTTTAGGGCCAGCCAAGCTCCGCTCCATGCTGTCTCTGTGGGGATATTCCTCCACGGACCTGGCCTGGTCTGAAAAAGAATCGCCAGAATAACATGGAGCCAGAAAGAGATAAAGATAACAATGTAGAACAGTTTGTCAGCTAGGGGCAGTCCGGGCCAGCAGGCAGCATAGCAGCATAGCTCTATCCCCCAGAAGGTAACCTCTTCCCTCGGAAGCCGAGCCAAGAGCAATCCCCCAGCAGCATATTTCACCTCTCTACTGAGACCAGAGGAGATATCAGCCTCCAGAACAGAGAAGCAGCTTTTGTCTCTCCGACCGCACTGTCAGGTAGAGGCAAGTATCAGCATATCATAAACTAATGCACAACTGTTTTTCAAAAGCGAAAGTGGGGGAAATCCCTGAACCAGGCGTAATGAAAGAAAGAGAGAGAGGGAAAGTCAGCAGTCAGCAGCCCTGCAGGACCAAGACTATTCCATCCCATCCATCCTCCCATAGGATCACCTATCACCACCCCTAACTCTCCTTTCTCTGACACATAAAAATAGTACTACCCACTCAAGTGTTTTCTATCTGCCACTGCTTCCCTGGTCAGTTCTCTAGCTACTCATTTCCCTCTGTCACTCTCTCCCTTTTCCCCTCATTTCCTTCAATTCCCCTGTCTTTCTGTCCCTGCCACTCTCCATTTCCCTCTTTCCCGCCCTTCCTCTCTCTCCCGGTCTCCCTCCTCTGGACAGGAAGAGGGCACCTTAGTGGGTGTTATTTTTGGAGCCCTGTCTATCAAAGCAGGGATCAGGGGGAGATTTGGGAGTCTTTTGCGCCTTTTCCTCTCGCCCTCGGTCACAGGATATCAGTGTTTCACGCCAATTGGCCGGTGAATAAACAACGTAGTCGTGGTTATGGCCAATCGCGCTCATCTTACACCGCTAAAGTACCACCTGGCTGTCAGTCAGACAATGCTCCCGGTAACCACTCTTACATAATCAGAGTTGTGGGGAAAAGGGGAGCATACCGAAATGAGTGCTTCAGTTCTTGTGAATCGCTCGATTATGTTGCTAAAAGACAGGATGTGTTTAAATATTTCCCAAAATGTTTAGCTGGATATGATTTGGTAGAGGTACTTAAGCCTTTACACCTGTGGGAAGGGCTAAATTGAAATGTTTCTTACAGAAGAAATATGAAAAGCATATTAGAAATTGAAAGGGAACACTTTGCAGATCGTGGGAAAATGATTTAGACCAAAGTTGAGGACACAACAGTTCACCTGACACAAGACTGAACCAATCAATTACACCGTTGATTTTATGTGCATTTTACATTTACTGTACTTTTCACGGCATTTGTTAATAACCAAATCTGAAAAAAACTGAAAACATTCAGTAACATGATAAGACTATTCCTGGGAAATGTGGGGTAGATGCAACATAAGACAACAACATTACAAGGGTTTGAGTGAGAGAGGACTAACTGGTGTCTCAAGTGGCCACACACCTCTCCAAACTGTGCACAGTTCCTAAGTAATTAAGTCTTCAACTAAAAGTATATATATATCTTTTTTTTAACTCTCCTAGCTGTGCCATTGAGGGACTAAAGCAAGGAGGCTAGTTGTTTCGTTTGGAACACAACCCTGCATCCCCGCCCTCGCACAATTACTGGTGTTTACGCAATCCAAAAACTGAGTCAGGCGGGCATCATTTGAAAGCTTGTTCGATTACCAACATGAATAGTGAAGTTATAAAATACAATCTTAACATTTGTAGGCTTTCACAGGGCAAGTCAGAAAAACAGATCGTAATGCTGGTGTGCATAGAAAGGTGTCATTCAGGTGCATGTTTCGTGGCAAATCTTCTCCACAATAGACAAACAGGCTCATTCTGTTCAGAACAACCCAGGGATGTGACGCCGTGGAGCCTTGGAACTGCACATCAAACACAGTGATCATAAACGTTGACACTGTATATGACATATAGTTGAAGTCGGAAGTTTACATACACTCAGGTTGGAGTCATTGAAACTTGTTTTTCAACCACTCCACAAATTTCTTGTTAACAAACTATAGTTTTGGCAAGTCGGTTAGGATATCTACTTTGTGCATGACACAAGTCATTTTTTCAACAATTGTCTACAGACAGATTATTTCACTTATAATTCACTGTATCACAATTCCAGTGGGCCAGAAGTTTACATACACTAAGTTGACTGTGCCTTTAAACAGCTTGGAAAATTCCAGAAAAGTATGTCATGGCTTTAGAAGCTTCTGATAGGCTAACTTAGACATCATTTGAGTCAATTGGGGTTAAATGGAGGTGTACCTGTGGATGTATTTCAAGGCCTACCTTCAAACTCAGTGCCTCATTGCTTGACATATTGGGAAAATCAAAAGAAATCAGCCAAGACCTCAGAAAAAAATTGTAGACCTCCGCAAGCCTGGTTCATCCTTGGGAGCAATTTCCAAACGTTCATCTGTACAAACAATAGTACCCAAGTATAAACACCATGGGCCCACACAGCCGTCATACCGCTCAGGAAGGAGACGTGTTCTGTCTCCTAGAGATGAAAGAACTTTGGTGCGAAAAGTGCAAATCAATCCCAGAACAACAGCAAAGGACCTTTTGAAGATGCTGGAGGAAACAAGTACAAAAGTATCTATATCCATAGTAAAACGAGTCCTACATCGCCATAACCTGAAAGGCTGCTCTGCAGCTTCTATCTCAAGGCCATCAGACTGTTAAACAGCCACCATTAACATTGAGTGGCTGCTGCCAACATACTGACTCTACTCCAGCCACTTTAATAATGGAAAAATTGATGTAGAAAATGTATCACTAGCCACTTTAAACAATGCCACTTTATAAATACCCTACATTACTCATCTCATATGTATATACTGTACTCGATACCATCTACTGCATCTTGCCTATGCCGTTCTGTACCATCTCTCATTCATATATTTTTATATACATATTCTTTATCCCTTTACACTTGTGTGTAAAAGATACTTGTTGTGAAATTGTTAGGTTAGATTACAACTGCACATGGAGACAAAGATAGTATGTTTTGGAGAAATGTCCTCTGGTCTGATGAAACAAAAATAGAACTGTTTGGCCATAATGACCATCGTTATGTTTGGAGGAAAAAGGGGGAGGGTTGCAAGCCGAAGGACACCATCCCAACTGTGAAGCACGAGGGTGGCAGCATCATGTTGTGGGGTTGCTTTGCTGCAGGAGGGACTGGTGCACTTCACAAAAAGGATGGCATCATGAGGATGGGAAATTATGTAGATATATTGAAGCAAGACATCTCAAGACATCTGTCAGGAAGTTAAAGCTTGGTTGCAAATGGGTCTTCCAAATGGACAATAACCCCAAGCATACTTCCAAAGTTGTGGCAAAATGGCTTAAGGACAACAAAGTCAATGTATTGGAGTGGCCATCACAAAGCCCTGACCACAAATCCAAAATTCACCCAACTTATTGTGGGAAGCTTGTGGAAGACTACCCAAAACATTTGACCCAAGCTAAAGAATTTAAAGGCAATGCTACCAAATACTAATTGAGTGTATGTAAACTTCTGACCCACTGGGAATGTGATGAAAGAAATAAAAGCTGAAATCATTCTCTCTACTATTATTCTGACATTTGACATTCTTAAAATAAAGTGTGTTTGTTTTTTAATTTTTTAATTTTTAATTTTTAACAACAAGTTCTCATTTACAACTGTGACCTGGCCAAGATAAAGCATAGTAGTGTGAACAGTTACACATGGAGTAAACAATAAACAAGTCAATAACACAGTAGAAAAAAAGGAGTCTATATGCATTGTGTGCAAAAGGCATGAGGAGGTAGGCGAATAATTACAATTTTAGCAGATTAACACTGGAGTGATAAATGATCAGATGGTCATGTGCAGGTAGTGATACTGGTGTGCAAAATAGCAGAAAAGTAAATAAATAAAGTAAATAAATAAAAACAGTATGGGGATGAGGTAGGTAAATTGGGTGGGCTATTTACCGATGGACTATGTACAGCCGCAGCGATCGGTAGGCTGCTCAGATAGCAGATGTTTAAAGTTGGCGAGGTAGATAAAAGTCTCCAACTTCAACAATTTTTGCAATTCGTTCCAGTCACATGCAGCAGAGAACTGGAAGGAAAGGCGGCCAAATGAGGTGTTGGCTTTAGGGATGATCAGTGAGATACACCTGCTGGAGAGTGGTGATCCTAACTGACCTAAAACAGGGAATTTTTACTAGGATTAAATGTCAGGAATTGTGTGAACTGAGTTTAAATGTATTTTGCTAAGGTATATTTAAACTTCCGACTTCAACTGTAGGTTTATGCTATGGAAATGTGAAGTGCACGTTAAGGACTCACGGGAGTTTGGCTTGCTTGTATGCCGTTAAAGTGGTATCTATTACAATCTACAACATTTCATCTTTCAAAATACATAGATAGAGTCCTTGTCACGTTCTGACCTTAGTTCTTTTGTTATGTCTTTGTTTTAGTATGGTCGGGGCGTGAGTTGGGTGGGTTGTCTATGTTCTTTTTTCTATAATTTGGGATTTCTGTGTTTGGCTGGTATGGTTCTCAATCAGAGGGCAGCTGTCAATCGTTGTCCCTGATTGAGAACCATACTGAGGTTGCCTGGTTTCACCTTTGAGTTGTGGGTGATTGTTTCCTGTGTCTGTACCACATGGGACTGTTTCGATTTTTGTTTGTTCGTTCACAGTGTTATTTTGTATTTTTGTAGTGTTCAGTTTTATATATTAAAATGGACACTTACCACGCTGCGCATTGGTCCTCCGATCCTTCCTACTACTCCTCTTCGTCAAAAGAGGAGGAGGACACTCATTACAGTCCTCTTAACTTACAGCATTTCCCTCACTCAGACAACTTGTTGGTGTGCAAAAGTTGCCCAATTAGCAGGGAGGGATGTGAGCGACTTTTTGACGCATGCTGTGCTAAAGTTCTGAATGGCTGTCAGTCAAAACCCACACAGCGCTGTGAAGCACAGAACCAGAACTCTGCCATAATTTATAGCATGTTATTGTACAGCCAATGTGTTCTCAATTTAGGCACATGTCGGTGCCCAAATATGCCATTGTCAACCCGTAGTCCTGTACGGGTACGAGTGTAAAATGGATAAAGGCTCTGTAGCCCTTTTTCTACAGTCAAGTTACATAGTGGCCTCATGGGAGGAATGTTATTCATCTTTTTAATCATTTCATAATTAATAAACTAAAAAAAAAGTCAAATGGTTTTGTTATATTTCAGTTTTCCATGATATATACAAAATGTATGGTACGCAAAACTGAATACATTTAAACTCTATCTGACATGGTACAGATGTCTTCTTTTGTTTAAGCCCAGGACCATGTGTCTGAGGTGTATACTTTTGTTTCAAAGTAGATTTGTTTAGGACTACCAAGAAACACTCTGTGTGGCCCTGACTTAACCCACTGCAGTAAAAGGTTAAGTTCTGAGAAAGTTGTGAATTCTTTGGCATTGAACAGTTGAAATTTGAAGAATGTTCATAGTACTGAGTGACTACTGTAGTGTATTTGTGTAACTCGCTCCAACAAAAAGCTCCCGAATCAGCCAGATCACTGTGCGTTGCTATTTCTCAAACTGCCGGTAAGAGAATAAAGCTGTTCCGTTTCATTTTACTTAGCACCTACTCTTTGATAATACTGGTTATGTTTAAACTAAAACTGCATTCTTTGTGTTTTTCAAGTATTTTTTCAAGGAAAGCGAATAGAGATTCTCAGACCATTGAAAGCAGCTGGAGCACTCGGGTGAGTCAATGATGCAAGGAGAGAGAGAGAGAGCCCAATGGGGACTGTCTGTCAGCGGTAATACAGTCTCTTCTCAGGCTCAGACACCATATTAAACAAACCTAGTGATGAG
This sequence comes from Oncorhynchus tshawytscha, assembly GCF_018296145.1. NCBI lineage: Eukaryota > Metazoa > Chordata > Actinopteri > Salmoniformes > Salmonidae > Oncorhynchus > Oncorhynchus tshawytscha. The sequence goes on along the minus strand of NC_056429.1, from coordinate 40,333,697 downwards.
AACTACCACACACAGTTTAGGGATAGCCACCCCAGAGAAGCCATTACCAGGGACAGGGGGCGGTGCCTAATGTAGACATGGGTAATCAGAGTAATTGGACCAGGGAACACTGCAGCTATGGTTCATGGTCAAAGGGAACGAGGAGTGGGGCCAGGGGAGAAGAGAAAAAGAGGGGGAAAGGAAAGCGAGTTTAGGGGAGCAGGGATTTGGGGGGAAGAGGGAGAGTCAGGGTGAGAGGAAGGGTGTGAGGAGAGGGGCCAGTCTTTTACGAGGCGTGGGGAAAGGGGGGCCTTGCCTGTGGTGGGTCCTGAATAGAGGAACCCCATGTCCTCTAATGTGATGTGAATAACTCTTGACCTAACAGACACCCTTGATTGGCATAACGATCAGTTGGGCTGGGGTTGGGGATGATGTATGTGTGGGTATTGGTGGTGTGTATTGGTGTTTGTGGGTATTTGTGTGTGTGTGTGTGTGCGTTTGTATTTCTGCCCCAGTCTTTGCCAATGTATGTTGGGGGATTGGACTAGTGTGACATGAATGCAGATGGTGGCTGACTGGCTGTGGGAGTGTTGGGGTGGCTGCCTCAGTCTCAGCCCCATCCCCAGGGCCAACCCCAGTCCTAAAGGCCCCCAGCTGGCCTGGTGTTTGGGAAGGAGAGGGACAGAGGCCCCTGTGCCTGCGGGACGCCCCATGCATGAATGGGGGCAGAACGGGGACCGGAGAGAGAGGGCTGAAAGAGGCAGCTCAAGCAGAACGCCTGAGAAGGGTTAAGTGGAGGCAGGTGTTCCATAACAAACCTTGCACACCCCCTGCCCCCTCCCCCCTCACCACCACAGCGAGAGGGTCAAAAGACACCAGTGTTTCGTCACAAGCTCTTTCGATCTCTCTCTCCCTCCATCTCTTT